>NW_021319036.1:1057424-1133684 GCF_001605985.2 Dendrobium catenatum
TAGGGTTAGATATTATATTTATATGTGAACATAAACACTATCCTCAGAACATCCTACTAGAGGACTCCTCACATGCACCGATTGTAGGAATATATTTTAAAATAAGGTTTAGATATGCAAACCAAGGGTCCACCACTGCAAAGGGGTCCAATGTCCTACCAAACTCCTCCAGCAAATGCCACCAAAAACAACCAACAATTCTTACCAACGGAACCAGAAGAAAGATACAGGTGGAGTGGAACTTGCGTAGAGAAGAAAGAGGTTAGAAGCCGAGACGAAAGGTTGGAAAGAGCTCGCAAGATTTCCAGAGGAGGTGGAAGAAGGTGGACAAAGCTCTCAAGCTTTTCCAAGAAGAACCCGCAGGTTATAGCAACTTTGCTCTCAAATATTCACCCACCATTTCTTCTCAAAATATCATATATATATAGGCAATAGAGGGGAAACTTAACAGCCCAAAAGTTCCTCAAATCCCCATATAGAAATGAAAGGCCAAAAGCTTTCCTTGCTGAAATCCCAAGAGACACATCCAAGAAGAATAAAGCCACGGAATCAGCCAAGAACAAAGCAAAAGCCACGGTTTCAGCACAGGAAACCAGGAGGCAAGTTACAGTTCCAACAGGGAATTCAAATCACGGTCAAAAAGGTGCCTTAGCAGTAAAGCAGGCAGCCACCCGAAGAGGCAGCAACGTTCCCGAAGAGAGCAGCAGACCGTGGGAGAGAAATCCAGAGAAGAAAAACTGCAGCAGCCCCAATTCAAGAAGAATATGAAAGAACAAGTTCCACTCACCAAATCTAGCTCCCAAACATTAATTTTATAACTAAACATCAGCTCATAATGAGCTACACCACCACTAGAATTTCAAAAGCTCAAAACGAAAACAGTCAAGGACCACATGAAACCAGCAAACAGCCCAAAGGACAGGGTGGACCCCAAAGCCAGCAAACCCATGGTAAGCATAACTCAAACCTTTTCCTACCATGATCATTGGATTTACCACCATCATTGGATAGCATAAAAATAAAACAAAAATAGAAAATATAACTAATATTGTTCATAACAAAAATAATGCAAAAATCTAAATGCATCATAGACTTTCATGGTAATCAAATGCATGATGGGTAGATAATTCTAAATGTATTTGAATTCCAATCCAAAGCTGTCATGTTGAGGCCTTATAATGGATAGATTATTACATGCGGAGTCCGGAAACAAAGAACCATCCGGTTTTGTGAAAGTAAAAGCATAATTATTGTTCATCACTGTGCTTTTACTATTTACCCATGCACTTTTATTGTTCACTGTCATAAAATTGAACGATTCTCTCTGTAATAATCTCTCCTTATAATTAGATAAGTGTTACATCTTAGAACTATGTAATATATTTATTAAATGAAAATTCTACCCACAATTTTTTATTTTTTTTTCTGTTAGAACTTTGTTTCTCTTTGGCATGTTGGAAGGCTTGCACTAATTGCTTTCTCTATCATTTTTGGTTTTGATGGCTCAGCAAACCTTATGGTTGTTTTGCCGACCAGTAAGGTAAAAATCATTATGTTAGGATCTCTTAGTTTATAAATTATATGCTAATAATGAAGCTTTTCAGCATTTCACAATTCCTTATGTGCATTTTCTTGTCATTTAGTAAGTAGGATCATTATTGGTAGAAAGAGATCTCCTTGAAGCTTGTTAAAATGCTATACATTCATATTTAAGTTAATATAGTGTTGTTGTGCCTTTTAATGTTAGTATGTTATAGAAAGACAAAGCTATAGATTAACTCCTATTAATATTTCTTAACATCCATTTAAAATTATGAATAGCAATTGATTTTGTTAGTGATTGTTGACTAACTTTGTATCCCCTAAAGTTGCCCTCAAATTGGTACATTCTAAATGCACAAAGCACCTTCTCGATTGAAGAAATCTTGTAACTTTTGAACATATTTTTGTACTATTGTAGTCTTTTAGGAGCTGATCTTGTGGTTAAGAGAGTATCTTGAAGTTAAGGGTTAATCATGTTGAGAAATTTAGCAAAACTTAATTCAAAAAGAGTGAAAAAAAAAAAAGAACAGAAAACTGAAAATAAGATTAACGCACAAAAAAACATAAGAATTTATGAAGTTCATTCAATGTTGACGAGTCTTATTGCCATGCAAATTTCACTATGGTTTAATAGTAGAGAATCATAGTCATAAATCTGCTAAACTCTAATAAAATCATAAGATAATGCCTTTTTTGTAAAAAAAATAATTAAGGCTGTTGAAAATACACAAAATTTTCAAAATATCCTTGATGAATTAACTCATAAATATTGGATATCTTTCAAGTACTCCGCCCCCGAATTCTCGAGAGGAAACGAGAATTCGGGGGACGACGGCCTTAATATGAAGATCAACCCACAATTAAGTTATCATAGCACATTTACTTAGTAGGACAAAAAAAACTAGTCTCCACATCATAACAAATCTAATTTAGTTTCTTTACAAAATGATTGAAGACATCTTTTGAAAATGTAGAGGCCTTCAAATGGCTTTCATCTTCTTGTTCCATTTTTCTTCTTCTTTGATATTTACACATCTGTAACGTATATTTATGTTCTTTTGTGATTCTAGGAGAAACAAAGAGAAAATTTGAAAGCGTTTACTCTGGAGGAACTATGGACACACCTGATTCTGGAAGAGTTTTCCAGTACTGGCATTGTTGTGGCTCTGAAGATCCTTTTGATCCAGGGTGCACTGCAGCACCTCATTCTTCTTATGATGAATAGTAAGTTATGTCCTTTCCTTAAGGGATTATGATTTTGATCACTTTTAACTCATATCGAAACTGAGCTTAGTTAGGCTGATCTGCTCGAACTTGACCTTAAGCTCCATAGAGTTTAAAACTTTTACTTTTTTATTAAGCTCCATTCAAGCTGCAGAACTACTGATATTATTATTTGAGATCCTTTCTGCACATATATTTTGTGGTGAAGATAGATATTTTCTCAATAAATTTGCACTCAAAAGCTTCGGGGTTGTTTGATTTTGATTTGCTATAAAAATGGATTTTATATAAGCAAAATGCAGGGAATCTTAATTTTTTAGTTCAGTTTTCTGCGTATTTTATATTACTCTAATTTTAATTCATTTCCATGCAATTTCTTGCTTTGTATGGCCAGGGGTGGAACCGGCCTTAATTTTCAACGGGGGCAAATTTATAAGTAACTGTTGGTGTTGCCTCAAATTAGGCTCAACCCTTCACTACAAGAAAATGGATCATCATTTCTTGTAATTGATTAATTTGCAAAAAAAAAAATCAAAATGATGTAATTGATTAATCATACAATTTCTACAAAATATATATTAGATTTGCATTGAATTTGGTTCGACTCCTATTTGTTTATATCCATGATTGTTATATGCTTCGCAGATATGTCGGGGCCCCAAGGGGGTAGCGTCCCCCTCGCTCCCCCTTGCGAGGTTCGACCTGCCCAGCAGGTCATGGGGTCAAAGGGGTGGGGCTTCCCCTAGAACAAATTTTGGTTGTAAGGATATTTTTGAAATTTTTGTGGTTGTATGAGGGTGATTACTGGCGGATTAGGGGGTGTAATTGGCTAAATGATTACCCAAACAACTTTTATGCAAATAATGAAGTTGGTAATATTAATTATTTAGTTAAAGTGAGAAATATCTCTCTTAATCAAAATAGACTAACACTCTTTATAAATTGTAAGGATGGTTCCCCCTTTTATAAAGGAAGCTCATTTGTTAGATGAAGAGAAGGATAACAGCTCTCTAATTTAGACCACTCAATAAATGGTTAGGTAGGAGTTTCAATAAATGATCCAACCTGACCATCCTAATTACGCCCAACTAAAAAAATTCTAGTTCAGGTTGACCCAATTATTATTTGGGTCGGGTTCATGGATGAAATCTTGACCCGATTAATTTTCAGGTTGGATTCAGATAGACTTGAAATCTCGAAATTAACTTGACTAAATCCTATTATGAGTTAAGCATATCATTTTCGGGTTAAATCGGTCATGTTGATATTAAACATTGCATAATCTATATAATAAATAGTTTAGGTTTACGTTAGGTAATTCAGGCCGAGGAAAATTCGAATAAAATATCTTGAACCATATGATGAACGGATTTAGAGTTTAGGGCTAGGATAAGGGTGATTTCTTTGGATCTAGTAGAAATTCCATGTGGAAAACCTATTACTAGAGATGCTAATAAAAATTTTCATATGAAAAAGCCAAGGCTAACAAAAAACTTCTTGACATTTCTCTTAGAACTTGATTGAATCCCTAATTTGGAATGTCAAAGGAGTTCCTTAGAAAAAAATGAAATTAAAATTTTGTATAGACTCCATAATATCTAAATACTAGTTCTTTTAAACCTATGGTAGTCAAGCTAAATTATCCTTTTTGTTGTTGTTGAAAGATTGCTAGTTTAATTTGTTAAATCATATTGATCTTCATGATTGGATATAACAAGAAGTTTATAATGTTCTATTAGGGCTATTTTCTATAATTCAACTATGATAAAAAGCTTCTTTGCTAAGAGGGCTGTCAAAACCGGGTCACGGGTCGGGTTCAAGTCCAACCCGAAATTGACCCTACACTGTTCAACCCGAACCGTTTTTGCAAATAGGTTGGTTTTCCGAACCTGAACCCAACCCGCTTCAGGTTCGGGTCAACCCGACCCGATTCGGGTATATTTTATTAAATTTTTTTTATTTAATTCAATTTATTTAAATCTAAATCAAATTAAAGTAAGATTTACTTCAATTAATTTAAAATAAATCAAGATTAATTTAATTTGAGCAATAACGTTTATAGTTTTTTGAAATATCATTTACTTATTTCATGAAAATCCATTAAAACCCTCCTAAATTAATTAAAAACAGGTCAAACCGGGTTGATTTCGGGTTTCCGGGTCAACCCGAACCTGACCCGATTTTACAAGCGGGTCGAAATCTCTAACCCGAACCTGACCCGATTCAGGTTCGGGTCGGATTTTTGGGTCAGGTCAAATATTGACACCCCCCTAGGAGAACTGTGCCTAATTTCTTCACAACAATCTCTAGTTCTACCAAAGTCAATCATTTTTTAATGAAGGTTGAATTGTACAAATTCTTACATTTGTACTATCTCAACATATAACCTAGCAAATCACTTTCATCATCATTGCACCTATAGACAAACATGTCATGTTTGGATAATCATGTAATGTTGAATGTTCTCTTTGTATGAAATTCCTTAAGAGGTTAAAAAGCATGTTTCTATGTTTCAATTTATCTAAAGAGCATCCGTTTACTAAGATTTTGTTTGGGACGACTTTTTTATTGTTTCTTAAAGCTGCTTTCTAACATAAAAATTAAAATTTTTATATTAGAAAACCGTTTTAAAAAGTAATAAAATATAATAGACAAATTCTTCGCTATAACTTTACAACTATATTTTTAAAAAATTACAATCATCTCAAATGAACCCTAAGAATGTAGATTATGTTCAACTCATGAAATATATTAGTTTATTTTGATAATAACAAATATATAATTAAATATTCTAAGTATTTATCTTAAGAGATTTTAGAGGTTTGATTATTGCACATATTTTGAAATTCAAAATATCATCAATTTAATAATCTCTTTTTTATAGATAGAAATTCGCATATAGTAAATTATTAAATTTATTTTGAGATTAATAAAACAAGAAATTATAATTAACTAATAATTATAATTTTGTTTACGTTAGATAATATTATAATTTTATTTAACTCCATTCAGTTTCCTCAACCCAAATAAATATTTTTCAGGAAATAAAAATAATCCAAGAAAAAAAAATGCAAATCTCAAACATATAGTGATCTAACATTATTCATCATCATTAGCTCTTTTCCAATTATTTGGATAGGCCTTTTGAATAAATGAAAGAGTACAATGGTATTATTTCACAGACTGCCTCACAGCTCCTATTTTCTCCTGAGCTGCTTCATTACAATATAGTAAATGCTTCCTATGTGTTATGTTACACTCAACAAAAATGAGAATATGTGGAACAAAATGTGAATGAGAAAAATTTAAAAAAATGAAAAATATGTACAAAAAAAATGATCAAAATGCCTTTATCGAATTTATAATCATGACGACTCTCGAAACTACGAAATTTACGTTAAAATTAGTGCAATAAATGAATAAGAAATCAAAATATATTTCATGCGCATCTCAAAGCAAATCCAATGGTTTTAGCGAGAACATCATGATCGAAGTTGAGTCATGATAAATTTACCGTTGGATTTTCTTTGAGATGAGGGCAACATATGAATGATCAATGAAAACATGTATTGCACTTATCTTAAAGTAACTCGAATGTATTTAAAATTCATCATAATCACGAATTTGATAAGGACATTCTGATTGGAATTTTCTTCAAAGAATACTAAGAAGTCTCTACCAAAGAATACTGGGAGTTTGAAGCAGCAATTAGAGCAGCCCCAATGCCTGAGCCATCATTAGCATGTGTGATAATCACAAAGGAAGCAACTTCTGTGCCAAGAATCTCTGCAAGTGAGCCTTCTAAACACTCTCTGAATAAGGTATAGTGTTCAAACAGACCACCATCCACAGCAATCACAAATCTCTGCTTCTCTCCAGAATCCCTTCCCTGCTTCTTAAGAATACCAACCATACCAGCTGCTGATAATCGAGCACCGCGCTTTATAATGATGTCACAGATCTCGACCACCATTTTTCGGGTCTTTAAGGTGGTATTTGTAATCTGAAACAATGAAGCCAAACAAAAGATATCAACTACCTGAACCAGTTTTATCTTGGGAAAAGTTATGCACTAGGATATTCGGATCAAAAGTGATCATGATGGGTCTCAAACTTCTTAAATCAGATCCCATCACGTCACCTGGTACACAGCGGGTATAAAGCCGCCGTACACAGTAAAGAGATGACGTGGCGTGCTCTGACTCGCCTCCGAACAACATCTGATGCACGCACAGAATAATTTTTTTAAAAGAAGAGAGTTTAAGTACCTCCAATACATCCTTTAACTTGCTCGCCACTGCTCTGAGATCTGATGATGTATCATGATGCATGGAAGACATATGTGGGGTCCTGGAAGAAGATAACCTCCTCAATCTTATTTTCTTATCCAGTGGGATAAACTCATAAATATAAAATATAAGTATGATAAAACATGGAATAAAACATGAAATACACTATTCTAAACATTTGCACTTAGAAAATATGAAGTTTTAAATAAAATTATAGCATTTATACTATATATTTCCTTCAATTCACAATTAAAATAATTATTTTATTTAGTTTATTAGAACTCCGAAACATAATAAGAAAGTAAAGCGTACCGCAGTATAAATGGAATGCTAAGTTTTGGAGGGACAATATCACCAAATAAAGAAGCCTCCTTAGCCAGCTTCAAGAGGACTCTTCTTAGAATCTCTCCCAAATACATTCCCGAAATCAGCTTCTCAAATATCTGGTAATGTATGAGGGAGGAAAGTAAAAAAATTAACAAAAACATCTCCATATGGCACTTTGTAATGGTTTGATGATGATTTATTTCGGCGAATATAGTAGCATATGTAATAAAAGTATACCTGTTCACCAGGGTTCAAACTTTCAGCATCTAATGACAGATCATATTCTGTCAGGGGAAGGTGAGATGATACAAAATTTCCCCACTCCATGTTGATGACCTGCAAGATATTACATTATTAATCACAATCTTCAAATATGACAACAGATATAAGATCTAAAATATCAAAATAACCACTTTGACATTTATATAATACTCATTCAACTTGTTTCTACTAATCTGAGATGCTTGGAAACTCGATTTTAGTACATAAAAAGTATTATTAAAGCTTCTTACCATCTCCCCAGACTTTGGTAATAGGCCATGCCACTTTGGAATAGCATCTGCACGCTCTACATATGCTGCATTTGTGCCAGTACCCAATATAACAGATGCGTGTACATCATTATCATAATATCTTCCACCGGCTAGAGTCCCAACAGTATCATTTACCTATATTAAGATATTTCACAGAAAATTGTCATATGACACTTTATAGAGAGAGAGAGAGAGAGAGAGAGAGAGAGAGAGAGAGAGAGTAAAGAATAAAAAGCTCACAAGTGCAGTGACGTGCAAATCAAGACCTTGCCTCTCAATGGCTTTATTCAACTCTGCCACAACATCTTCCCCAACCTGTCTCCATAAGACAAAAAGGAGTAGAGAAAACCATCATTAAAATCTATGCTATCAAAAAATTGTATTTAATTTCTCTAGCACGTTCCAGATGTAGATTAACAAAAAATTAAGTTGTAAATGGGAGCTGGCATTACCAATTGTTATGCTTCTGTGAGAAACTTGAATGAATTATTTGAAAAGCTAAACCAGCAGTTTGAATGCTAGTTCTACTAAAGAAAATAATACAAGAAATAATATGTAATGGATAAGTTCTAAAACACAGGGGCACAATTATGCAAACTGAGAAGCTCATGCATAGCAAAACAAGCATTCTAATCAAGCTTCCATGTAAGTTCAAATAATTCAAACAACTACATCGCATGGTGCAAATAGAAGGGCATAGGTATTTCGGTCTCCCATTCATAGATTTAGGAGGGTAGGATATCAACAAAGCTGGTACGCAAATGAATTCCATACTTAGTTCTCAAGTACTGTCCACAATTGTAAATGACCATCAGCCAAAGATCAAAAACGAAAACGAAAAGCATTCTTGCATTAAGATAAATTTTATGCTGTGCATGGCTAATGGAAATAAATATAGGAGAAACGAAATGACTTTTTGATAGTGGGCTAGTAGCTAGAGAGGATGAGGCGTGTTCTTTAGGCCTATAGGCATTCAAATTGTCATTTTTTCATCAATAAGATCAACTTCCTCCATACTATGAAGGCCAGAATGCCAAGATGCTATCTAATAGCTGAAGACCATTCAAAAATTGCCTTGATGTTAAGGAAAAGAAAAGGGATGTTTGTGAACTTAAATCTTCAAAACTTACAAAACTATATAATGGGCAAATAACTTACGACATTAAGGCTAAATCCATTCACTTTTTTAATTATAAAATTGATGGTTTTAAATTTTAAAAGAGAAAAATTATGTAAACAAAAAGTATAGCAACCCTATTTCCAAAGTGACCATAAACACATGAACATAACAGTCAAAACTACACCTTCAAAAGAAATATGGGCATTGATAAAAAAGAGATGAAAAGAGTGCACCGTTTCCTCAATGGAGAAACCTTTTGTCCATTTGATAAGAGTGCCAGAAGCAAGTGAAATCTGCCTCACTGGGAAAGAGAAAGTAAACCCAAGCTCTCTCTGCCTGCCTTCAGGAAGCTTGAATTCCTCACTTTCAGAAGCAATGAACTTTGCAAGCCTCTTAGCAATGAAATCGAATAGTTCCTAAAGGAAAAATTAAATGACATGAATTAGAAAAGACAACAGATATCGAATCTGATTAAAATAAGTCAATACACTAGAGTTTCACATACATGGGAGCTCCCAACCATCAAATGCGGGGGAATAGAGACCTCTTCAGCCTCCTGCTTCACGACCCCTTGTTCTTTTCCTCCCAATTGTACACGTATTACACGAAAGTTAGTTCCTCCAAGGTCCAATGCATAAAACAATCCTTTCTCATGCCTATAACAGAAATAATTAAGCATTAGTTATCTTTAGTGGCCTCTTGAAGAAAGGTTTATAATAAGAGCAAATCACCGCCAACAAAATACAAATATGGTTTATTTCGTTACCAATCAAATGATATAAAAGCTGAAGTTGAAACTTTACTATTATTTTGCAGTGATAAGAAGTGCTTGGGGATATAAAGAGAAACCAATATTTGTTTTCTTTTACATGAACAGTTTTAGGAACCTTAAAAAGAGTTGCAATGTTCTCTTTTCCTAATGCAAAATAATAAAAGCTAGAAGGCTTAATTTTCCATATTTGGAAATAAAGCATAAGCATTCAAGGGGAAAAAAGATGATCAACTAGAACATGAATTTATCGATTTCACGCAATTAAACTTGTTGAATTTCTAATCAAGAGAGAGAATAAATCAATATAGCTAATTAGTAATAAGGCATAATCATATAACTCAAAGTTTGGCAAATAATACCTATAAGTTAATTAATGCCTTCTATATACATCTCACTAGGTATATACTTTGTTATTAGATTCTCTTAATACTCTAGTAGAGATTTAAACAAACGAAAGGTTATCATCTGTCCAGTACAGCATCCATCCAAAAATAACCAAGACTTCACCTATATGATAATTTAGATCCTTTTTTTAGTGGAAAAGCTGAATGAAGTTTCAGTGCCCATTGAAATTTATGAGGAGCATTGATATGGTCAAAAAATGCATCTATTTACATTAAAATTTGGGCGCGCAAGGCTATGAAATTATGAATGCGGCATATCGAATTTATGCATTCTCCGAGTGAATAACATATGAATGGGGCATATCGAATATTCATGTGTTTGAAGAGTGCACTTGGAAGAGAATCCCATAAAATTAAAGAGAAAGAGAACGGATCAAAATATCTCCAAGTTGAAAATTTTCATAATTAAGAACGCATGTCTCTTGGAACATAAATTGGACGATTCACATTAATGCAACTATCCAAAAAGAGAAACATTTGAGCCATGAAATTGAGTCAAACATTCAAAATTTTACCCACAACCGAGATGGAAGATCGGAGAGCCCACCAAAAACGAAATTTCGAAAAAGGAAACATTAAAAACCCTATTTGGACATTAAAATATCAAAGTTTTAAGGAAAGAAGAACAAAACCCAAGCCAAAAATCATATCTAGGAACGAAGGGGAGGATAACGGCATCTTAAGAATTAAAATTACCCCGTCGGCAGATTATTGACGTAGGTGATAAGCATCTTAAGCTTGCTCCCGCCCTCGTCTGCAAGGCCGGCGTGCATCTCCGCCATCATGTCGTCCGCAACCAGTTGCAGTTTCGCGATCGGCGTCTCGCATTTCTCCTCGATCTCCTTCACGATCGCCCTCGCCCTCGCCAACCGCCCCGATTTCCTCATCCGATGTCTCACGATCAGCGCTGCGACCGCGCAACCCGCCGCCACAAACGCCACCGCCGTTCCTAACACCACCTTCCTCATTCTTCTGCTCTATCTTCCCTACGAGAAATTATTCTGTGCGGAGTCCGAACGTAGGCTATGCGTAAGCTCTCCTTTCATACACCCCGTAATTTATACAAAGGATTCACCCTATGCAACTGTTCTCCAAGAATTCTAAAGTTTACGCCTTTATGCTTGTCAAATTGAAGCTCTCCTTTCCTACACCCCTTACACCCCGTAATTTATAGAAAGGATTCACCCTATGCAACTGTTCTGAGGACGGGATAAATTGTAGAACGGAGCCGAAATTCCCTCCCATTCTCTGGCATGTAATGACGAAACCCTAAATAAGAAGAGATCAGTTGATTCTTCCGGAATTCGGTGGCAATCGAGGACGGGATAAATTGTAGAACGGAGCGAAATTCCCTCCAGAGATTTTTACGTGCAGTGACCGAACCGGCCGAGGATGAACTGGCCCCGGGTGAGGTGGCGCTCCGAATTCGCCTCCGACGATGGATGCCACAAATAATAATTTTCTCACCGGGCATAATTAAAAAAAAAAACATAGTTATGTATTTACATATTTTTTTTATATATTTATATATTTATCATCTAATTAATTCTCATATATTTACATATTTTTCATCTAAAATTTTTTATTAAATTTATTTTTTATTTATATTTTAATTTAAAATATTTATTTTTTCTATCTTTAGATATATCAAATAAATTTGTTTATACAAAAAGCTCAGGGGATGGGGGTGGTAGATGATTATTATTGGTGGTGACAATTACTAAATTTTGATAATATTGATTGTTAATAGTGGTGCTAATAGTCAGTGTTGTTGGAAATAAGCTTACGACTGTGAGCGATAGGCATCAGTTGCAAGTGGCAATAATAGCAATAGTAATCAATCAAAGGTGATTATGATAGTGAATTGGGGTGGTAGCGGCGGTTAATTGGTCATTGTGGTTTTCATTAAAATTTTTTAAATGCTTCAAATGTTATTTTAATTATTTTTGAAACAATTTTATATGTTTTGAAAAATGGTATATAAAAAAAATTAAATGACAATATTTTTCATCTTTGGGAACAAAAAAAATTATCATTTGATTGAGGGATAATAAATTTAATTATTTTTTATATTTGCTTCTTGCAAGATAGCTTAGGTAGCAATAAAAGGCTCTATGCTTCCCTTTAAATTGCACTACACATATGCCAAAATTTGTTTATGTTATGCACATAGGATTTAATGAAAGAGATAGTGAACCTTTGATAAGTCTAATCAAGGGCTTGGCTAGTCCTTGAGAAGACTATTCAAGGGTTTTACTAGCTCTTAAGAAGTCCAACCATTCACACATCTAATTATGAAAGTAATTTTTCATTATCACCTTAATTAATTCCCTCTCAAGTTTCTTACACCCCCTTGCACCTTAGTTAAATGGATGACCACCCACGAAATTAAAGAGTAGTGACTCTTGATCAATATTCAAAAGCATCTATGCAATAATGAAGAATTGGAAAAGCAAAACCTAATACATCATCATCATCATCACCACCATGCATTCATCCCACTAGGCATGGTCGGGTACATGAAATCTTTTTCTCCATTGTGTCTTGTTAAGAGTCAAATTCTTATTTAAATATAATAAAGAATGGACATTTCTAATATTTTTAACCAAGTTTTTTTAAGTCTACCTATAACTTTCATAACATATATAGGTCAAATCTAATACATCAACTCACCTAATAGGGTCATCGGAAGGAACTTTTTTATTTGGTCCGGTCATAGGACGTAGCTCTACGTTCGGCCGCCAATAGAATTGTGCCACGCCTTCTCACTATTTACCGCACACCCCGACAACCCGATCTAGAACGGACACAGGATTGATCGGTATTTCTTGATTTTAGCTAGGTATTGCTAGGTATTTGTCGATTTTGCTCAGCAATAACCAATACCGAGCAAATACCGAGTTGTACCGAGTTTTTTAAACTCGGTACAACTCGATATTACTCGGTATTGGTTTTCACAGAGCGGTATTTCTCATTATTGCAAAGCAATACCTAGTAATACCGAGCAATACCGAGAAATACCGAGCAATACCGAGTTGTACCGAGTTTTTACCAAGCAATACGCGAACATAACATTCCCGGGTTCCGGACCGGGTCAAGTCGTCAGGCCGCGCGGTAAAGAGCAAGATCACGTGGTGACATGTTATTGGCAGCCAAACGTAGCTCTACGTCCGGTCAGATGACATAACAATTGTTCCATCAGAAGGCCACCATTTTACATGACCAAACCATTTAAGGTGACTCTCTCTTATTTTATCAGTCACTAGAGCTACTCCAACCTTTTCACGGACATGCTCTTTTTGTATCTTGTCTTTAAGAGTAAACCACTTATCCACTTGAGCATCCTCATCTCAATAACACTTAACTTAATATTATGCTTCTCTTTTAATGGCAAACATTTTACGCCAACACCTTATAGTGCTCGATAAATTTTTCTAAGAAGACTTTACCGATTGGTTAAGAAAATAGTTAAGTGAAAATATATTATTAATATTATGAGATAATATTGTTTAAAAAAAAATATTCCATTTAACATTTGTTTATTTGTATGCTTCATGATATAAAGAAGGTTACAAGCACATCAAAATGTTTTGTTACCCATCAATGACAACTTAATTAAGATGAACATCTAATGCACCTTCAAAAGGAATTTTTAGTAGAAATAATGGCTCGTTAGGGCTATTCTCTCAATATTATGATTAGAAATAAGTTCATGCTCAAGGTTATTTCTCATGAAGAGCTCTCATAAGGAATAAACTAGGCCAAATATCTCTTCTTTGCACCACAATCTCTATTGGGTTGTAGTAGAACTCCATTTGGATAAATGCTTAGGATAGCCTCTTACTTATTTAATACATATATGAACATAAAAGGAATGATCTTTATTCGGATACTAAAGCATGATTGGAATGCAGCTATCCTTAGTCTATTAGTTATATACTTTGGCTACCAACTAAGAGGTATTGGGTTTGAGCCATGCGTATGTGTTGTGTGTGTGAGTCTAGGCATTGTCCCTTAATTCTTAAAAAAAAGCATGATTGAATATCCAATAGTCTTTCACTAAGTATTTTCCTCACCGATTAACTATAACCAAGCTTTAATTGAGAATTCGCTAACCATATTTATCGAATAATTCAAATATACTACTATAAATTGATCATAAGTCAATACACTAGGAAAGAAATGCTCAAAATGTTCTAAGTTGGATGAGATATAGATCAAATTTTGGACTTTACTTTAGGACTTGTAAGTCAAGATATGAACGCCTTGATCCATGTCCCCTTTTCTAGAATCATACAAGCAAAGAAGGAATTATCAACCATAGGAATTGTGTTAAAGTTTTACTACCTCATTTTCTATATGAGTGGAAAAGAATTCACAAGGCATTGGGCTTAGAGGTTGTATGTTGTAGGTGGTGATTTCTCATCTACTTATTGTAAGCTTTATAGGCTTCCAAACATACCAACTATTATGAAAACCACCAAATGTAAAGTAAGTAGAAGTAATTAAGTATCTAAATAATAAAATCTAAACTATATGGTAAAAAATATCACAATGATATTTATTTTATTTGGTAAATTATAAGGTATGCATCCTAACACTCGGATATTACACTGAGTATGCCTCGCAAACCCCCTCTTTAACGATGTTGAAGCTTTACACTATCTTTATTAATGAGAAAGTGCATCCAAATACCTAACATAGATGGTTTTAAGAGCCTAATCTCTAAACTGTATACAATACACCAAACTAAATCCCTCTTGAACTTCAGAGTGAACGTAAATGCTTTATCCTGAAATTTACAATTCATTCTCTAAACGATATAACAGAATAATCTATGCTAAAAATCATAAATTCTAGTAAGACCAAAGATTAAGAGAACTAGAGAAGAATACATTTACAAAAGAAATGTAGCTTAAAATATTTGAATATGATTGATAAACACTTTAACAAATTTCTCTTGAAAGCTCTTTAGAAAATAACACAAAAGATAACTATGAAAGCAATATATGAATAATAACAAAAATAACTACCCTTAAGCATGACAATACAAAAAAAATTTACTCTATAAATAATATTTTAATGAGAGTTGATACTCATCAATGAATTAACAAAGATCTTCACTAAGAGGCCCTTATAGGAGTATGTTAAAGTTTGAAATTTTTTTAAGAGCAATGAGTCGTGAGAGGGTAAAATTTTGATGCTCAAAACTAAAAACTTTCAATTCTAACAAAAAAATTCAATAAGAGATCAGCCAATTTTACCTCATAATCAATAAGTATTTAGGTTATTAGCTCTAATAACAAATGATAAAGAAGATGGGTTTTGCTATTATGTGGAATCTAGACCATGATGTCAAGTGAGTGGTAGCCTAACCAATGCAAGAGAAAAGAGAAGAAACCTATAAAAGAAATGAAATCATGACGTTAGAGAAGTGATATATTGTTATTCATACGAAAAAGTAATATGAACATATATAAAAATAATTTTGAGTTAGGCCAAAAAAAATCTACTAATGGGATAGAATCACCAAGTTGTACTTATCATATTACTCTAAAACAACTTTCAAAACATAACTCAACCAAGTCCACTTTCTATCATAAAGCCACTATTTCTAATATTTCTATTTTCTTTTTCGTTAATAAAATAAATACATAATGATCAATGATTAAGATTGAGGCTTTGCCACATTATAAATCATTGAAATTTTGATTCTAATGTTTGATTTTTTGATTGTTTGATCCTACTTGAAAATAGCTTAAAAATAATCTTATGGTTAGACCACTGATTAAAATAAGCATCTAAACCTTTCATCATTGATTCCTTTATTGATTTTAATTTTAAGACAAGTCAATGTGGAAAGGGAGTGATTTCATCTTGGTATCATCAGGATGATTTCCTTGATAATTTCACCACACTGGCTAAAAATAAAAAAAAAACCAATAATTTTTCCTTCCTTTTGGATAATAGTAGTGAAGATAATTTTATTTCATATTTTTATGATGAAGATGACAACTTGATTTTCTTATATATCTATATAACAATGATGATGATAATACAAAACATTTCATATTTAGATGTAAAATGATAATATCTTATTTTCTTTCTATAAATAATTGAATATGATGTCAAATCAATATTAGTGTGAAGGGAAAAAATAACATTAATTAAAATTCACTCCCTCTCTTTGATTTATAAATATAAAATTAACTAATTTTGCCTAGATGATAATGCTCTTATTTTGTGGTCTTCCCATATTAGGTGCTAGTTCCACATAGTTTATGCTAAGTAGAGTAGTGAAAGTAATCCTAAATTATTTTAGTTGAAATCAAGTAATCTAGTAGATATTCCAATGTTGACCATGCCCTTATTCTTATTTAGCTTTGGTAATTTAATAGTCTTCACTAATTTTCATTATTATCTTATACTACTTAGTGTTGTGCCCTAAGTAATCTTAGATAATCCTATTTCTCTCTTATGGCCCTACTATATTTTATGATAGCATTAGTAGATCCTAAGTATTTCTAATGGCCATCATATACATGGCATTAATTTTTCTTTGTAGACTCTCAATCAACCATAAACCCTTATAAATGATGGCCTAAGGACTTTAGCACATCTTTCTAGAGTTTGTTTATCCTTTATGAGCATAGTGATGTGACTTATCAACATTGGGTGAAGTCTCTGTATCACCAAATCTTAAGGCTTTAAAATAGCATGATTCACTATCGGGTGAACTATGTTTAGTATTATGATATCTTAAAATATTTACTTCTCCTAAACATAGAAGCTAGGAGCTTAGGGCAAGTCATTCTTATTCTCTTAATTTATAACTCTAGGTCATTCTTACTATCTTAATTTATAACCCTTGTTCCCTTTGATTTGATATATAGGATCTTATGGTGAGTTGTGCTCACTCTATTAGTTTTCCTATAATATATCCTAAATCCCTACATTTGATATATTATTTTATGGGAATTCATATGAAAATGTTGATTATAAGGAATTAATAATAAATTATAAAATAATAGAACAATATCTTAACTTAATGTCTAAACGATTTTTCTAAATAAAAGCAACATTACAAGAAAAAAATGTCTTTGAATATGATACTCAACTATGATAAACATTACTTAACTATACATTATAAAAAAGATTGAAAAAGTAAAAAAAAAAATCTTATACTTATATTTCAAGCAGACTTTTCTTTTATTGAAGTCACATATTGAATAGAATGACTCTGAGAACTAAAGTGATCAACACATTATTTGAACTGACAACTTCTCTCAAGGATCTCTTACCTTGGATGGGAGTGTAGAATGAATAAACTCAATAATTACATTCTAAGTCCTATTCAAATGACTCTTAGCTTTTTTAGGTGGGTCAAGAATAATATTATTCCCACTAATATTCTCATGGTCGGTATCTGCAAGATGAGGAAAACTAGAAGAAGCTATAAAATCAATAAAAGTTACTTCAGTTTCTTCTTTTATCGCCTCGGTCGATTCTAATTTACTTTCTTCTTAGCCAATTTTGATTGTCATTGCTTACATGAGTCCCTACTACTTAAAAGCCTTAGCTTTCTTAAGCTCTCATAAATGCATGGAAAATATTTTTGTACTAGGGACTTTGCCTAACTTATTCATCTTAATTGAAAATAAATAGCTATAAGACATGTGAAAAAGAGAAAGAAGGCAAATAAGCCTTGAAATGAACCTATAATGCAAATATTTATAACCTTTCCTTAAAGCATATATATACTATAAAAACAACTAGAACCATGTGATTAATTGCAATCAATTTGCTTGCTTATACTGGTTGAATTGAGTTTATGTTCTTTTGTTTGGTTTGAAGGAAAAAAAATATAAAGTACAATAGCAGTGAATTTAAAACAATACTTGATCAAAGATGGCCGATGATGATGCAGTGGCAACCGATGATGTCGACTGTAAGCAGTTGTTGTGGCAGGTGGGAAGTGGCAATGGTCGGCGATTGCCGGTAGCGAGCGATGATAATGACTGATGATGAACCAAAGACTATTTTTCAAATATATTAAAAAATTATGCTATATGTACTTTTCTTCAAACAAAATAACAAAAAATTTAATATATATGCATTTTTGATCTAATACACTAAAAATACTTCCAACCAAACAGCTTCTTAAAATTGGCCAGCCTTGGCCGGTCCTTCCCCTAACCTCCCTCATCAAACATCAAAAGCCGATTGTTAAAAGCTTGAAGAGGATCATGCCATTAAAAGCTCTTTCCCTCCGCCGATCCTTCTGCTGCGGTAATGCAGCTTACTTTGCTAGCGCGACTGCCTCCAAGCAGAAGAACATAGTCTTCTTGGGTTCTCCCCAGGTCACTCTCTCTTTCACTCTCTCTCTAGCCGAGAAATATGCCGCTTGTGTTAATGGCTTCCTGATTGTAACTTCTCAGGTGTCCTTGCCCGTTTTGGATGTTCTTCTCGATGCCTCAAGAGTGCCAAGTTCCATCTTTCGGGTAAATGGCTATCCGTGAAAGCTCTGGGCATGGAATAGATGAAATAAGTGTTTTTTATGGAAATCTTTATTGTGGTATAGATAGAAGTCAAATGTATGATGATTATTATCGATTTGAATTAGCTTGCAGCAATTGTGACGCAACCACCCTCAAAGAGGGATAGAGGAAGGAAGGTGATGCCATCTCCAGTTGCTCAACGTGCGTTGGATAAAGGGTTTCCTCATGACCTTATCTTTACACCTGAAAGAGCTGGGGAGGTACAATCGCCAGATGATTTCCAATAATTATCTATCTGTGTTGATATTCTATAAACTGTCCTTCGTTTAGTTCTTCACTTGTAGTCTTTAATCGGATGCCCTAACTTGTATTATGAACTGGTGTTTCTTTAAGCTTCACTTAATCCGGGATGGCATGGAATTGCTTTTTAGATAGCCAAAATTTAGATTCAGAAACCAGTGCTTGGCAAATGGATTTGAAGATGGCTTGTAGATGGAGTTCGTTGAGTTATGGCACACCACAAGAAGTTAGGTGAATTAGGGTGTGAAAGAGTTTTTGCTAACTCTTTGAATTCTGTCCAAAATACTGAAGCACAACTGAAATAAACTCACACAAAATATTAATTCATTGAAGATGAATAATGCTGTGGATATATTTACTCACAGGTATAATGATTTACTCAACAAAAATAACATATAAGCATTCATGATATTACAATTACCACAAAAGCATGAATATAGGCAAATATGTGGTTGTATGCTTCCATGCATTCAGAATATATATATTTTAGGAATTCATTGTTAAAGAAGTACAATGTGTTTTATTTGCTTTAATTGCTTGATTACATTTACAGAATAGATAAAATTGTTTTATATTTCAATGGTTGGTAGAGGAGACGGTGTTGGGGTCATCCCTATCGACTTACTATTTAAAGGAGGTGAAGTTGGAATGGAAGCAAGAGGGGCAGAGCTTGTGCAGGTTTTTAAGAGGGATGTGTGGAGCTGGAGTGCTGGAGTAGGAGGACATTGCTAAAGTGCATGTAGAAGATGGAGTGCTTGTGGACGGTGGAGCTAGAGAATAGATGGGAGATGTAGTCGGATTGGGAGGGTTGGATCTTGAGTGGAGCATGAAGTAACATCAAAGCACGATTGAGAGATGATGAATAAGGAGTGCAACTAGGAGATGGAGTTAGAGCAAAAAACATAAAAAAAAATAAGTATAGCCAATTGATCACTTAAGAAATGCATAAAAAATAAGAGTTTTGAGGCATTTTAAATACTTTAAAATTTACTTTGCGCTCATTTAATCTCACCTAAAACACCCAAAAATTATGGACATGAAAAACTTTTCCTTTACACCTCTCATGCTTTTAGCTAAATATATGCAATTAAAGTAATTAATATGAAGTGTGTGAATCGATTTTAACTTTATTCGACACTGAACACCTAAATCCTTCCTTTGCCATTGCATACAAAGAAGCCTTTGTAGAATCTGTACTCTTCTAGAGACTTGATATTAGAATTGTTCCCTCGTATTCTTAAGTGCTAGGATAACCCATCCTTTGGTTGTTCTTGATAAGGGAACCACTCTATAGGTTTTGGCAAATGCAAAAACAAGTGGATAAAAGGCAAAACACACTTAATCTCTTACAAGAAGATTGTTTTAAACAATTAAAAATAACAAGAGGATTGTGAGGAGAGGGCTTGGTTTATAATTGCTTGAGGTAATTACTGAAGAACATATAAAAAATCTCAAATGATGAGATCATTAAGCACTATTTTTCACTTAGTTATTGTTATAACTTATGCGACTACTGATTCAAGAGTAAGTAATCTTCTTGTATTGATGTGAGGTCTGAATTTCTTATTTTGTTGCTACTTTCTCTAATCAAAGTATTTTCTACATAACTTCTTGTTGGCTTGCTAATATTCATGATTTTTTTCAAAACTCATACCATTGAGAATCTAGTTGTGGGAATTAAATTACAATTGCTCGTTGATTTTATTTTGTTTGAATTTCTTGTTGACTTATTCAAATTTCTTTGATCATTAAATTGTCATTTGAGTTCTAATTCTCATATTTATAGTTTGTATTCAAAGAAGTAAATTGTTGGCTTATGTGGTGGTTTATGATATGCAAATCCTAAATTTTCTTGCATGATTTACATATATTACATTATTCAAGTCGCATTAAGAAACACTTGACCATGTATTATTTTGCATCAAATTGATGACATAGCTTATGGTTGTGCCATCATGTTAACTAAATGTATGATATATTTATTGGGTCAGTAAAATAATAATAAATGATGCAATTTAAGTAGAATCATATAGGTTATGGTTCTATCCAACAACATAACTATTGTGAGGTTCAAAATTACATTCCTATATGTGATGTGAGGAATAACCTTGGGGATTTCTTAGGGTGAATCAATATTGTAAAAGATTTGTTTGAATAGTCATTTATTTCAAAAGAACGTTTAAATTGGTCAAATAAACGTAGTGGGATATACTCAATTATTTTAGCAAAGAATTTCAAGTGGAATAACATCAACATGAATTGACTTGAAATATAAGCTTAAGTAGAAATGCGGACCATTTCGTGAATATTAGATAAATTGCATAATAAACTTAAAGTTGCAACAACATCAAGCTTTTATCCCATGACATGGGGTCGGCTACATGAATCCTTTTTCTCCATTGTGTCATGTTAAGAGACAAATTCTCATTTAAATCTAATAAAAAAAGTGATTTTTAATATTTTCTAACTAAGTCTTTTTAGGCCTACCTCTACCTTTCTGAACATAAACCAAATCTAATACATCTACTTTCCTAATCGGGTTTTTGAAAGGCCTATCGTTTTATGTGACCAAACCATCTAAGGAGACTCTTTATAATCTTTTCTTCCATTGGAGCTACTCCAACCTTTTCACGTATATGCTTATTTTGTATCCTGTCTCTAAGAGTAAAGCCACTCATCCACCTGAGCATCCTCATCTCTGCAACAATTAACTTAATATTATGCTTCTCTTTTAATGACCAACATTTTGTACCATAAAGCATTGCACGTCTAACTGCCATCTTATAGAATTTCCCCTTAAGTTTGAGGGGGGTTTTCTATTACACAACAAGCTCGATTCATTCCTCCACTTCAACCTTCCAACTTGAATTATACTAATCAAATAAAATTCCCATTTATTTGAACTTCACTCTAAACAATAGACCCAATATATCTAAAATGTATACTCTTATTAATGACTTGATCAGCCAAAGTCACAATCCCCACACTAGATCTTATTAATACTAAAATTATACTCCATATATTTAATTTTAGATCTACTCAAACGAAAACCTTTTGACTCTAAAGTTGACCTCCATGATCAAGTTTACCTTTAACTCCCTCTTTAGTATTATTAACAAGAAGAATATCTTCAACCAAAAGTATACACCAGGATACAACCTCTTGCTAGTGTCTAGTGAGAACATGCATGACTAAAGCAAAAAATATGAGCTTAAGGCTGATCCTTTATGTAATCCAACAAAAATAGGAAAATACTCTGTCAAACCACCTTGTGTTTGAACACAATTAACAATTCCTGCATACATATCATTAATGACTTGAATATAAGCATTATTAACCACTTTCTTTTCTAGAACTCTCCATAGAGCATCTCTTGGAACTTTATCATATGCTTTCTCTAAATCAATAAATATCATATGAAGATCCTTATTATCTCTATACTACTCCATCAAACCTCTCAATAAATGTATAGTTTCCATAGTAGACCTATCCGGCATGAATCCAAATTGATTTTGAGAAACATTAGTATCACGTCGTAACCCATGCTCCATAACTCTCTCATAGTTTTAAAGTATGGCACATTAACTTAATTCATCTATAATTCACACAATTTTGTGCATCACCTTTATTCTTAAAAATGTTGCCTGCATTTAGAAAGATGTAATAATGAAGAACTATATGTACAGATTTATTAGTTAATAATCTGTTGTGTACTTGCATCTAAACACTTTTCATACACAATTACTTAGAACTGTATTCATAATTTTTATATCATAAGGTCTGCGTGTACTTGTATCTCTACATGAACAACAACAGTTTTTCCTCAATTGGTGCATTTTTTTTTATTTTCAAGTTCATAAAGGGTAAACTTATTTAATTCTTGTCTCATTTTTGCAGTTTCACTAGATTGGGGAACTAAATATAACATATGTTTGCTTTTACTTATTTTTATAGCATTTTAAAATTTCTGTAAATGAAGATACTATTTTTTGTTTATTTTGAAGATTTCCTTGAAAGAAAAATTAAATCGGTAGTCACAAAATTGAAGAACTACAGGTGGTTTCTATTCGCTAATTTGATTGCATGTTTGAGTTTCTGTAGATAAAGATTGTCTTTTATTATTTTAAGTGGTTTTTTTATCTGCTGAATTAAATAGCTAGTTGATTTCTTGGTTTTTATCTTTACATGCGAGGCTTTATTATTTATTGATTGAAATAATTTATACTCGGTAGACAAAGAATGTCTTTTATTATTTTACGAGGCTTTCTTATCAGTTGAATTAAATAGCTAGTTGATTTCTTGGTTTTTATCTTTACATGCAAAGCTTTATTATTTATGTACATTCTTGAAACAACTTATACTTAGTACTCTCTTTGCCCAGGAATCTTTCATATCGGATTTGAGGGCTCTAAATCCAGAACTTTGCATTACAGCAGCATATGGGAATATTTTACCGTCTAACTTTCTTGATATTCCACCATATGGTAAGTAAAGTTTCTTTTATCCTTTAGTGGATTTTGAGAAATGTGTTCCAAGACCTTCCTGTATCAAGAAACTTTTAGCGAGCTCCTCCTGAGATAGTTTATTTGAAAGAAGCTAGAGGGTTTGGTCTGTTTTCTTCATATTTTTTAAGGGTATCTAACTGGTCAGAGATCTTCATTACTTCATCATTTTTCTATGATACTTGAACAATAAAACTAAGAACTCATTAATGGATTGACCCACTTAGGTACTGTCAATGTCCACCCAAGTTTGCTGCCTCTGTACCGTGGGGCTGCACCAGTCCAAAGAGCTCTACAGGTTTTGTGGTTAGCCCTCTTGTCTAAGTTTGTAATAGATGTTGGAATTCCCAGTAAGTATGTTGTCCATTAAATCGGATTAGGATGGAGTCGAGGAAACTGGAGTATCACTTGCATATACAGTTCGTGCATTGGATGCTGGCCCTGTTATTTCACATGAAAAAGTGGAAGTTGATGACTACATTAAGGTGAATCATTAATGCATCCTCTTTAGTAACTTCATTATAAGAAACAGTTTGACTTGTGCGTTGTTTGCAACCTCTTTGAAATTCATATGCTTTTATATGGTTGAAGATTTCGGCGCACGGGAGAAGCAGCCATAATGGATGCTTATTTTACTTAAGCTTCGTTTGGGAAGACTTTCTTTCTGCTTCTTAAAGCAGTTTTCTAGCACAAAAATTTTAATTTATGTACTAGAAAGCTGCTTTAAGAAGCGGAAAGAAAGTCGTCCCAAACGAAGCCTTAGAAGTATATTATAGTGCAATTGCGTCAGTGGATATAATTGTCTTGTTCCTTTTATTGGTGTTAATCAAGTATCTACACATTCCTTGTGAAAGATCATGAAATTTCTTGGACTTTAATTATTATTTAAAGAATTGAAAACATAATGGGAATCTAATATGAACAGTTTGATTTCACAGTGTAGCACAAAAGTTTCCTTAATGGTAGGGGTGTCAATTCGGGTCAGCGGGTCGGGTTCGGGTCGAACCCGGAACTGACCCGGCACTGTTCGGGTCAACCCGAATCCGACCCGTTTTTAAAAACTAGTCAGGTTTATGGACCCGAACCCGACCCGATTCGGGTCCGGGTCAACCCGACCCGACACGAATGACTCGAAGTTGACCTAAAATTGCTTATTTTCGGGTCAAAATCGGGTCAATATTCGATTTTCGGGTCAAAATCGGGTAAAAACGGGTCAATCTCGGATTTTCGGGTCAAGTATGAGTTTTCGTGTCACTTTCGGGTCAATTTCGGGTTACTGGGTCAACCCGAACCCGACCCGATTTTTAAAACGGGTCGATTTGTTCAACCCGAACCCGACCCGTTTCGGGTTCGGGTTGACCCGAATCCGGATTTTTCCGGGTCGGATTCGGGTCGTGTTTCGGGTCGTGTCAAAAATTGACAGCTCTACTTAATGGTACTGGAAGGTACCAAAAATATTCATCTGGAATGCCTAAATTGTATTAGTAACTTTACCTTCCATTGTTTACTTGAATTACAATTATGCTATAAGCAATTTCTTTTTTAATTTTTCTTTTATTTTGAATTCTCTGTGCAGGCACCAGAGCTACTTTTAGAATTATTTGACAAAGGTATCTGTTTTTACTTTAACCCATGTAGTAAAATTTAGCTTCGTTTCTCAACAAAGTAATTGACATTTTAATTTTTTTCCCTTTAAATTTAAACTTTGTTGAATGAATGAATGCGTATCAAGTGTGGCCATTTCCAATTACTATTTATAAACATCCATTTTGATTGCTCCATTTGTCATCCTATCTCTAAGTCCTTGGGTGCTGGAAGTATTTGTGGTGAGATGTTCCATTTTCTGTTTTTTTTAAGGGAAGGGCACACATTTTAATTTTCATTGTATGTTTTTGGTTAGGATGGAGTAGTTCTTGATTAGTCTTGGGAATAGAAACAACATATGGAGACAAGTCAAAACTACGAAAAGAGGAGAACAAATTATTAATAGATATAAAAGACTATATTAGGTTATTAGTAGATTGCCATGTACTTTTTTGGAGAGCAATTTGGAGATGGATCTTTGATGTTGAAGTTATTAATGGGTGCTTAGTTGTAACGGTATGGAAGCAGGTGTATCAAAGGAGGTTGTTGAGGTCGATGAGAATAAACCTATAGTGAAGGAGTAGATATCTGAGCAAAATGTGGAAGTGGAATGCTTGGAGGAAATTCTTTAGTGTAGCAGTCATGAGGTAGTGGAGTAATATTTCAAGAAAGGAAACATCAATAGAGATGTAAAATAGTTATGAGAGGAATCATAATAATGATAACCTTTCTAATTATGTGAATAAATCAGGAAGATCAATTTAATAGCTTGAGGAGGAAGTTTATACGTCTGCTTTGAAGGGAGTGAACAATAACAACAAGCCTTTATCGCACTATGCGGAGTCGGCTACATGAATACTTTTTCTCCATTTTGTCTTATTAAGAGTCAAATTCTCATCTAAATCTACTAAAGAAAGGTCATTTCTAATATTTGTGGATAGAAAAAAAGAAAAAAAAAAGTTTGTGTATAAAAAAGCTAGTGCATGGGTTCTACTCCTACTGTGGTTGATAGACGTTTAACATTGTTGTTGCTAGGTCCTAAGCCATGGATGAGAAAAGTAGAAGGTTGCGTTTGGTAGTCGATAGACAATGTAAACTTGTCGAATAATCATGACATGAATCCTTTTTCTACATTTTATTAATGTTAGGTCTTTCCTTGAATGCTACTTGCTATATGACTTGAATACAGTGAGAAGTGTGTAAGGGCCACTTCACTGGTGCCCGAGTACAATATTAAATGAGCAAGGGTTTCCACATCATGAATATATGTGAGCAAAGAAGCTAGTCCATGAAACTAGAATTACGATATAAACTTGGAATATAGATTCTCTTGTAGAAAAATAATGAAATTAATAAATATTATTATTCATTAGAAGATAAATATTCCATGCATTCATGAAACTAAATTGGTTGGAGAGAAGGTTATGGAGATTGATAGTTTAGGATTTAAATTATGATATTTAGGTAAGAGTTGTGCTAGAAATGATGTATGTGTAATTACAGATAAGAGTTTGAAGGATAATGTTGTAGAATTTAATAGAATTAGAGATAAAATTATAGCTTTAAAAATTGTTATTGATACTAAGATTATTAATATTATAAGTGCTTATACTTATCAAATAGATTTAGATGTGTTCAAAATTAAAATTTTGGAATGACTTAGAATAATTAATTCTAAAGATACATCTTAAAGAAATAATTTTTATTGGAGAAAATTTAAATTAACATGTTGGCAGAGAGGTCGAATATTTTAAAAGAATTAATGGTGACTTTGGATTTGAAACTATTAATGAAGGTGGTAAGATCATATTAAATTTTTTTCTAACTTACAATTTTGTAATTTCTAATACCTTATTTAGCTAGAGAGAAAAATATCTCACCGCTTGTAAGAATGGATATTATAAAACTTATATTGATTATTTTTTATAAGAAAAATATATTGTTTAGATTGTAAGTTATTTCGAATGAAAGTTTATATACCCTGCATCGCTTATTGGTTTTGGACTTTAAGATTAAGGGGTATAATATGTAAAATAAAATAAAATATAATCCTAGGATTAGATGGGGGCATTTAATGAACATTAACAAAAATATTTTTGAGAGTAAGATTCAAGATCTTAAGATATTAAAAATGAGGAAAATAATGTTATGTGAAAAATATGCTAGTGATATTAAAAATATTGCAAAGGATTTGTTTGGAGTATCAAAAAGAAAAGCTCATAATAGTAAAGATAATTTTTGGTTGAATTAAAATGTGTAAGAAAAGATAAAAAAATAAGAAGCTTTTATAAAAAATTATTTTAGATGTAAAAATTCAAAAAATTAAGAAAGATATAAAGAGGCGCGTAAAGAGTTTAAGAAAATAATATGGGATACAAAGAATTTAGCTTTTAATGATTCATATAATGGATTAAATAATAAGGAGGGTGAAAAATGTTTGTATAAGTTATTCAATAAAAAAGATAAGAGAAATAAGGATTTAATTTAAGTGAAGTATATTAATGATGAAGATAAAAAATTATCTCTATCAGAAGAGAATTTTCAACAAAGATGGATGAGATATTTTGATAAGCTTTTCAATGAAAATTATGAGAAAATGATTGACTTCAGTGAACTTAGCACCCTAAATGAAAATATAATTTTTTTTCCATATTTGTAAAACAGAAAAAGAGGCTTTAAAAAAAATGATGCGTGGAACTGTTGTTGAACCATATGATATTCCAATAGAGGTATGAAAATGTTTAGAATATGAAGGAATTTATTGACGTACAAAAATTTTCAATATTATTTTGAAGACAAAAGATGTCATATGAGTGAAAAATGAATGTATTGATTTCTATCTTTAAGAATAAAGATGATGCACTAGAGTGTACACATTATAGAGGAATTATGCTAATTTGTCATCTTTTAAAATTGTGGGATAGAGTTATTGAGCATAGGTTATGACGTGATACTAATATTTCTCTAAATCAATTTGGATCCATGTCGGGTAGGTCTATTATGGAAGATATATATTTATTGAGAGGTTTGATGGAGAAGTATAGATAGAATAAGGAGGGTCTACATATGATATTTATTTATTTATAGAAAGCATATGATAAAATTTCAGGAGAAGTGCTTTGAAGAGTTCTAGAAATGAAATGAGTTAATAATGCTTATATTTAAGTCATTAAGGATATATATGCAGGAGCTATTACTTGTGTTCAAATATATGATGGTTTGACCAAGCATGTTTCTATTTCAGTTGGATTACATCAAGGATTAACTTTAAGCACAAATCTTTTTGCTTTAATCATAGATGTTCTTATTAGACATTTGCAAGAGGATGTACCTTGGTGTATGATTTTTTTTGATGATATTCTTCTTGTTGGTAAGTCTAGAGAGGGAGTTGTAAACTTGAATTATGGAGGTCAAACTTATAGTCTAAAGGTTTTCATTTGAGTAGATCTAAAACCAAATACATGGGGTATAATTTTAGTATTAATAGATCTAGTGTGGGGATTGTGACTTTGGACGATCAAGTCATTAATAAGAATACACATTTTAGATATCTCAGAACTATTGTTCAGAGTGATGGTGAAATATATGGGGATATTATTAGTAGAATTCAAGTGGATGGTTGAAGTAGAGGAATGCATTGGGTCTGTTGTGTGATAAAAAAGCACCCCTTAAACTTAAGGGAAAATCCTATAAGATGGTTGTGAGATCTGCAATATTTTATGGCGCGGAATGTTGGCCATTAAAAGAGAAGCATAAAATTAAGTTAAGTGTTATAGAGATGAGGATGCTTAGGTGGATGAGTGACTTTACTCTTAGAGACAAAATGTGAAACGGGCATACGTGAAAAGGTTAGAGTAGCTTTAGTGACAAATAAGATTAGATAGAGTCATTTTAGATGGTTTGGTCACTTAAAATGTCGGTCTTCCGATAACCCGATTAGGAGAGTAGATGTATTAGATTTATCCTATGTTAAAAAAGGTAGAGGTAGGACTAAAAAGGCTTGGTCAGAAAATATTAGAAATGATATTTTTTATTAGATTTAAATGAGAATTTGACTCTTAAAAAGACACAATGGAGAAAAAGAATTCATGTAGTTGACCCCATGTAGTGGGATAAAGGCTTGATGTTGTTATTGTTGTTTAAAAAAAAAACCTAGTGAGATTAGTGGAGGACACATGATTGACTAAACAAATTATATATATATATATATTTCATATTAGTAAAACAGAAGTTAAAGAGGCTTTAAAAAAATGATGCGTGGAACTGTTGTTGAACCAGATGATATTCCAATAGAGGTATGAAAATGCTTAGAATATGAAGAAATTTCTTGACTTAAAAGTTTTCAATATTATTTTGAAGACAAAATATGTCAGATGAGTGAAAAATGAATGTATTGATTTCTATCTTTAAGAATAAAGATGATGCATAAGAGTGTACACATTTAGAGGAATTATGCTAATTTGTCAGGTTTTAAAACTGTGGGATAAAGTTATTGAGCATAGGTTATAACGTGATACTAATCTTTCTCTAAATCAATTTGGATCCATGTCGGGTAGGTCTACTATGGAAGATATATATTTATTGAGAGGTTTGATGGAGAAGTATAGATACAATAAGGAGGGTCTACATATGATATTTATTTATTTATTTATAGAAAGCATATGATAAAATTTCATGAGAAGTGCTTTGAAGAGTTCTAGAAATGAAATGAGTTAATAATGCTTAAATTTAAGTCATTAAGGATATATATGCATGAGTTATTACTTGTGTTCAAACATATGGTGGTTTGACAAAGCTTGTTTCTATTTCAGTTGGATTACATCAAGGATTAACTTTAAGCCCAAATCTTTTTGCTTTAGTCATAGATGTTCTTATTAGACATTTGCAAGAGGATGTACCTTGGTGTATGATTTTTTGTGATGATATTCTTCTTGTTGATAAGTCTAGAGAGGGAGTTGTAAACTTGAATTATGGAGGTCAACATTAGAGTCTAAAGGTTTTCATTTGAGTAGATCTAAAACTGAATACATGGGGTGTAATTTTAGTATTAATAGATCTAGTGAGGGGATTGTGACTTTAGACGATCAAGTCATTAATAAGAATACACATTTTAGATATCTCAGGACTATTGTTCAGAGTGATGGTGAAATATATGGGGATATTATTTGTAGAATTCAAGTGGATGGTTGAAGTAGAGGAATGCATTGGGCCTGTTGTGTGATAAAAAAGCACCCCTTAAAATTAAGGGAAAATTCTATAAGATGGTGGTGAGACCTGCAATATTTTATGGCGTAGAATGTTGGCCATTAAAAGAGAAGCATAAAATTAAGTTAAGTGTTATAGTGATGAGGATGTTAGGTGGATGAGTGGCTTTACTCTTAGAGACAAAATGTGAAACGGGCATACGTGAAAATGTTAGAGTAGCTCTAGTGACAAATAAGATTAGATAGAGTCATCTTAGATGGTTTGGTCACTTAAAATGACGGTCTTCCGATGACCCGATTAGGAGAGTAGATGTATTAGATTTATCCTATCTTAAAAAAGGTAGAGGTAGGCCTAAAAAGACATGGTTAGAAAATATTAGAAATGATATTTTTTATTAGATTTAAATGAGAATTTGACTCTTAAGAAGACACAATGGAGAAAAAGAATTCATTTAGTTGACCCCATGTAGTGGGATAAAGGCTTGATGTTGTTGTTGTTGTTAAAAAAAAAACTAGTGAGATTAGTGGAGGACACATGATTGACTAAACAAATTGTTAGAAGGGTGTCTCCCTAAAATTTTTGTGAAATGTTCTTGCTAAGCATTAAGGCACAACATTGAGGCGATGACCATGCTTATGTTTAATCACACCATTCTATTGAGAAATATTAGGACAGGATGATGTTTGATGTATAATATTATTTTTAATATATGAACAAAAAATGGATTTCATATATTCTAGATTATTATCACAACGAAAATTTTTAAGAGGTAAAAAATTTAATCTTTAGTTTTTGATATAGTGTTGTTTTAAAAAAAAAAAACTTTAGGCAAGTTTACGCAAGAAAGTACAAAAGAATACATTGTGTGCAGATGAGGGCACTGCAATGTTGTGTAGTCCTGACATTTAATGTTGTAGGAAAGCCATTTGAAGTAACAAATGAGAGGCATGAAAAGGGGGGGTGGGGGCGAGAAGGGATTGATAGCAAGCCCTAACCTGGTAATTAAAAACAACTTTGATTAATTTCACTTTGGTATTGATACATACATACTTACAACTTTATTGATTTCACTATGTTATTGATACATAGATTCATACAAATAGAGAAAGGCAGAATTCCAAAAATGATAAATCTGTAGGATAACGTGTAAACTTTTATGTCTCTGAGGATAGAAGAAATCCATACTTACTTGCCTTTAGCTCTTTCACCCCTGTGCGTATCCTCTTCCTCTTGACTCCAGCCCTTTTGTTTTCAATGTAAAGTGCACGGGTTAAGTCTTATACAGACTCTCCATACTTTCTTTTCACCTCTACTCATCCTTAGCAGAATTGAATGCCGTCTAACTGTGCCACTTGATTTTTGTCTTTTCCTAACAGGTGCAAAACTTCTAATGCATGAAATCCCATCAATTTTAGATGGATCTGCAAAGTACAAAGCACATGCACAGGATGATTCTAAAGCTACTTTGGCTCCTAAGGTATGACATATTGCTGAAAAAAGAAAGCATTTTGAAGTGAAATACTTTATTTTCATGTAAATTCAATTAAAATTTTCAAATTATATTTTTGAATGCTTTAACAGTTTCCATTTATTCTGTCAAAGTATTTGGGGGTTGTTTTTCCAAGTATATTATGTTTGATTCGGAGTAGAATATTTGCATTTGGAGCTCTATACATATCTCTACTAATAAGAAATGCATATTCCTTTCCCTACCCCATAACAGTTTGACTTAGTAATTTAGCAATGTTCTTTTAAGCATTTTTTTTTCTTTCCTTAACCTTGTAGGTAATATGCACTGTTTACACTCACCATTTTTATAGAAATTGAATTCCGTTTTATCAGCGAGTAAAGGCTTCATTTGGGACGGCTTCTTCTTGCTTTCTAAAACAACTTTCTAGTACAAAATTTCTTGAATTTGAAATTTTTGTACTAGAAAGCCGTTTTAAAAAGCAGTACGAAAGCTGTCCCAAATGAAGCCTAAACCTCATGCCTTCTCCAAACAATGGCTGTGTTAGGTGTGGATCATTCACTTACAAAAGGAATTATTCCTTTCAAATTTGACATCTGAACCATGCTGTTTATTTAATTCTAGAAAATATCAATTCAATTTCATACCACATCAGCTGGTCTTAAACAACTCCTTGCAATTTATTCCTTTATCTTCCTTACAGATAAAACCTGAGGAATCATGGATTTCATTTGAACAAGATGCGAAGCAAATACATAACAAGGTAAATACCCTTTCTTCTCTTGCCAGTTGAACAAGTACAACAAGCCAATGTCTCCAGGTTCGGGCCTTTGCAGGTTGGCCTGGGACCCGAGCTACATTACAGCTAATTGATGCGAAAGGTAATCCAAATGCACTGGAAATTAAGATCATCACAACTAGATTTTGCAAAATCTCTGAAACAAAGGGTGGTGAGGATGATATCCTGTTTGATGGAGGTTCTTTGCTGATTCCATGCGCAGGATCAACTTGCCTTGAGGTGCAGAAACCTTGCCATTTCTGTTCTAACAAAGTTGCAATAGATTACTGTATATGAACACACTCAAGCTTCATTCGTTTGGGACTGCTTCTTTGCTGCTTTCTAAAACAGTTTATAGTACAAAAATTTCTAATTTAAAAAGATTTTGTACTAGAAAGCTACTTTAGAAAGCAGAAAGAAAGTTGTCCTAAACAAAAGTCTCAATCCTTCCGCTCTTATATCTTTGTTGACAGGTTCTTGAGCTCCATATACCAGGGAAGAGGGTGATGAAAGCTTCAGACTTTTGGAATGGTTTGCGAGGTCAAAAGCTTCAAAAGTCAAGCATTTAGTTCCAGTCGGTTTCACCAGAAAGGTATTTAATTGTCACATTTGAATTGGAAAATTTTAATTAGATTTGAAGTCAGTTATGTGATTGCAGCTATTGTGAAAGAGTTACTCATAGGTTCATTTAACTCTTTGAAACTATAAATTCTCCTTTATGGCCAACAGCTTTGTAACAGTAAGTTTTGCTTTTGGTTGGATCAAGAGAGTACTTTTGTTCCATTTTTGGTCATCTTTAAATTTATGAGTATTAAATTTTTGGATCTATAGGACTTTGTTTTGATGATGTTGCATATAAGTTGTTTCTTTCTTTTGTCCTTGAAATAGTAGGATGTTTTGAATCAGAATGGGATTTCGTTTGAGACAGTCTTTTAGTACAAAAATTTCTAATTAAGAAATTTTTTAACAAAAAGATTGTGTTAGAAAGCATTAAAAAGCTGTCCCAAACGAAGCCTGACTGATGGCTTTTAGTTCTGTTTTGATATGAGTGTATGTTTAATCATTTATATATTCAACTTATCTCAAAATAGATTCAAATATTTTAATACATATTTTTATCAAATTTTTAATCAAGATCTTTCTATTTTTTTTAATGATGAATTTATGAACAATATTAGGAAAATTTTATATTAGGATATGCCGACAAAATTTGCATCCGGATGAGTTCATTGTCTTTGAATTTGTGTTGCGACTAAGGCAATTTTTAGATATCATCTTGAGCACTAATCTCAGCACAAATTGAAGGATGAGGCTCGTGACCTACGTTCCATCAAGATGTATGATTTTTTCCCCAACAATTTTACCCTCAAGTGGTCGAGAAATTATTCTGTGCGGTCATCGAACAATCTAAAGGCGAATCAGAACACGCCACATCATCTGGTACCTAGTGGGGTTTACATGCATGTAATAATAAAAACAACAGCAATATGTCATTGAATTATTATATATTTACATATATAATTTTTTAAATTTTAATATTCATATATCATAATAACAACAACAGGAAGCCTTTATTTTATAACATTTATCATATAAAAATTATTAAAATTAATTAAAAAATTTTCAAAATACTTTCATTGACAAGTTCTTGAAATCGTCGTTCCCTTTTCGCTCCCTTTTCTCCCTTAAATTTTTGAAATCATCGTACTCCCTTCATTCATATCCAAATTTGCAAGTCTAATATTCTCTGTCTCTCTCCCCCCCTTAGCGAAAAATATCAAAATTCTATTCTTCCCTTCTATCTTTAAGGTCTCAAAGCTCTCACATTATTTCTTTTTGGGTTTGTTTGGGACGAAAAGTTATTACGTCAGACAAAAAATCAAAAATCCAGACAAATACAGAGCGATACCGACACCTAAGTGACGTGGCACTTTGTTATTGGTCTATGGACGTATTCGATGTCCGGATACAATAATTACTCGTTTGGAACCGCTTTTAGCTATTATGTTTATTAAATTTTTTAGCCATAAAGTTACTTTTGAAAATCCTAACTTTTAGTAGAAACCAGGCCCCACTCGTTGTCTTTTAGCGATTTTTTTTTTCTTTTCTAATGCCCTTCATATAATCCTTTGTTCAACCAAATGTATTTATAGTCAAAGTAAATTTTTTTTTCTCGATATGATGGCTATTCAAATTCGGACGATTAGAGTTCTAAAAAATGTTCAGTCCGTGCGCTACACATTTGTGCGCAAATCAAATAGATGACTTTAAGAAACTAAATTAATATAAGGATTTATTTAATTTTTTTTTAATATACTTACTAAAGTATAATTAGGATATCAAATCAAAACTCCAATAGTATTATTTCATAATTTGAACATAGAATGGGAAGTAATTATTTTTACTTTTAATTTTGCTCATTTTTTTTTTCTTTAGATATTTAATACCAAAGTAAAAAATTCAAACACTAAAATCTTAATTATGGTTATTTTTGTAAATAAATGAAGGAGTAGTTGACTAATCAAAGGATGGGAGAGGTATTGAATTAAAATGGTGACCGCATGCGGGGTAGGCGCATACATTAATGATTTTTACGTTCGCCCTCGTAAAGTGTGCGGGATTGAAAACCGGAAAAATGGAAAATTATTCATGAACGACTTAGAGAGGCGAATGAGAATTAATTTGTGAGGTGGCTGGTAACATTAAGCATAATATTACTTTTAATATTACTGCTGACAGTAATTTTTCTTTTTATTGGGATCCTTGGTGTAATGGTAAAGCTATTGCCAATATCATTTATCACCCTACTGAGGATTTTATTCCGGTTAAAAATTTCATTTCTCTGAACACTTGGAATTTATATCCTGACATTCCGAGAATTGTGGTGGAAGAAATTATTAAGATTCAAATTGGTAAGCAACCGGCTATGCTTTGGGATGGCTTACCAAACCCGAATCATCATTCTTATATGGCTAGCTTTTATGACAATTTGACTACTGTTTCATGGCATAAATTTATCTGGTTCAAAAAACATGCACTCAGATTTTCGGTTTACTCTTGGATGGCTTTGATGGAAAAATTAAAAACACCTGACATTCTTTTAAGAAGAAATTTAAATATTTTTTCGTCTTGTAATTTTTGCCAAAATCACAATGAGAATCATAAGTACTTATTCTTTGAATGTGATTACTCTTTCACTATTGTTTTCTCCTTACTTCCTCATACTAGCAACTTCTATATGAGGCCTACTTTAATTCAATTACTGGAACATTTTGATCTCACTCCAGATTTTACTTCTAAAGAGAAAATTTTCATTTATCTTGTTATCACTTCACTTGTTTACTTTCTTTGGACTGAAAGGAACAACAGACGGTTTAATGGTAACTGGATTTCTCCTCAGACCTGCAGTTTACTTATTAAAAAAGCTATTAAATTGAAAGTGTCTAACTGGAAAAACTTTGAGGATCTTCAAAGAAAATTTTCCTATATTCTTTGTTGATTCTTGTTTCCTTTTTCTTTTGCATATTTTGGACTATATCTGGGCAAAAACTATTGGAAAGAGACTTGGACACCATTGGATGGATTCAAAACCTGGAAGGAGATATTCTAAAGTTTGTGGTTTCTGGGATCTGAACTACTCTCCGATCCTGTCAAAGCTTTTGCGAATTTACTGGGAGATTGAACCAGATCTGCCTTCCTTCTGCTGGGTGAAGAAAAGTTGCAGTCTGCTGTTTGCTTGATTTTGTTTTAAATCCATTAATCCTTTTATATGTTTATGTTTTATCTTGATTTGTATTTCCACATTCTATCTTTGTTATAGAATGCTGGTTATTGTTTGGTTTTTCTTCTTGTTTCTTGCATTTGTCTGTTTTATCTGTTGAACATTATATTTGATTTTTAATAAAATGGGTTATTCCCCAAAATTACCCCAAAAAAAAAGAGAATGTGCCAAATGATTTTTTTATTATTGATACGTCCTCAAAAAATTATCTTGATCGGGCACGAATCTCAATGCAAAATCGAGGTGGAAACTTCCGAAATTAAAATTGGGACTATCTGAACTCCGATTTCAGCAAACTTATAGTCAAACTGAACGTCTCGGAAATACGAATCCAAAGACACCAAATTCGACTCAATCCAAGCCCAAATAAAGGACTTGAAGCGCTGTTGGAAGGTTTGAACCACAATTTGGGTTAGTAAACGGATTCCAAACATGACACACTTATAAATGAATCGAGCGGCTCAATGAGACGAATCCAACGAGCCCAATATTGCTGAATTCCAACATAACTAAGACCTTCAAATGTCTTACGAACGGTCCACAATTAAGGGATTCAATATCGGCCGTCCATCCAACCACTCCCCATTTGCCCTTGATCTCTCACCTATTTACGGTTCATGCCACTCAAAAAATTTATAAATGGACCCCTCATTTCTCTTGATGGGGGATCGGAACAAGATGAGAAGAAGAGAAGAGAATGAAGAAGCTCCTCCTCGACCACCACCGGAGTTTCGCCAAACCACCGCCAGACCTTCGCTGGACCACCACTTGAGGCCCTCGCCTTCACCGGACCACCACCTGAGGTCCTCGCTTTCGCCGGACCACCACTTGAGGCCCTCACCTCCGTCGGACGTCATTGCTCCGCCGGACCACCACCTGAGGCCCAGACTTCCACTGAAACCACTTGAGGCCCTCACCTCCACCGGACTACCGCCTGACGTCATTGCTCCGTCGGACCACCACTTGAGTCCCTCACCTACGCCGGACCACCGCCTGACGTCGTTACTCCGCCTAACGTCGTTGTTCCGCTAGACCACCACTTGAGACCCAAACTTTCGCTGAACTATCACTTGAGGCCCTCACCTCCGCCGGACCACCACTTAAGACCCTCACCTTCGCCGGACCGCTTCTTGACGTCGTTGCTCCGCCGGACCATCACTTGAGTCCATCACCTCCGTCGGACCACCGCCAGACGTCGTTGCTCCGCTAGACCACCACTTGAGGACCAGATTTCTATCGAATCGCCACTTGAGGCCCTCTGCTCCACCAGGAGATCACCTGATGCCCGGAGTTCTAATGGACCACCACTAAGTCCCGGACGTCTGTCGGACCGCCACTTAAGACCCGGAATTTTACCAGACCACAACCTAAGACTCGGACTTCAGCCGGGCCACCACTTGATGCCGAGAGTTCTCCCGAAGTACCACCCTTCTACTATTATCTTTCTAACCCTGGTCACCTACCAACTATGATTTTTCGGACCTCTGTCTCCTACCGACTATGGTACTTCCGACCTTCGTCGCCTACTATGGTCCTCACTACAAGAAAATCACCCATTTCCGGCAGCAATTACCGGAGGAATTTGAGCATTTTCCGGCGATTTTTTCATTTTCTGGGGGTTTTCCGGCGGTATTTGTGCCGCCGGAAAAAATGGCGTAGGAAAATAATTTCCGACGGCTTTTTCCGGTGGCAAATAATGCCGGCGGCTTGCCAGCGGACATAAACCGCCGGTTGAATAAAAAAAATCTTCCGCTCCCCCTACAGCCGCTCCCGCCAGCAAGGCATCAACAGATAACAGTCTTTTAGACCCCGATCTCTTGCCGACTACAGTCATTCTGACCTTCGACTACGGTCCTTCTGACCTCTGTCACCTACTATGGTACTTCCGACCTCCGTCAACAGACAATGGTCTTTCTTTCCCCGATCTCTTGCCAACTATGTTCTTTCAGACCTATGTATCCTACCGGCTACGGTCCTTATGACGTCCGTCGCCTACTATAGTACTTTCGACCTCCATCAACAGACAACGGTCTTTCTAACCCCGATCTCCTGCCAACTAACTATGTTATTTCGTACCTCTGTCTCCTACCGACTATAATCCTTCAGACGTCCGTCGCCTACTATGGTACTTTCGACCTCCATCAACAGACAACGATCTTTCTGATCCCGATCTTCTAACAACTACGATCTTTTGGACCTCTGTCTCCTATTGACTACGGTCCTTCTAACCTCCATCATCATACAACGATCTTTCCGACCTCTATCCTATCGACTATGGTCATGCCAACTAAACAAACACATCTATGTTGATTATTATAACTCCCACCATGTAATGCGCTCTATATGATATACATTTGTGACATCAAGCCAAGACATTCTCCTAAGGAAGAGCCTCATTTGTAATCGACTGCAAATATTAGTGGATTCATTCAAACTGGGTCAGGCCTCGTGATTTTTCCACCTTTTTAGGGATTTTCACGTAAAAACTCTAGTGTCTATTATGAACGCTAAACCCTGTCTCTTATCTGCTTGTGTGTTGGATCTTCGTACAATGCTAAGATGTTAAACTTCATATTTCTCCAACGCCACGAATATTCCAGGTCACAACAACTATGTACCACTCGGTATTGGATGATGTTGTGTGTTCTGATTTGCCTCTGAAATATTTGGTGACTGCACAAAATAATTTCTTGAAAATATGAGATAGGTGTAGCTTCTTTTTTTAAAGTAAATTAATAAAAAAAGAGATTATCTTTAAATACGGCCAATTATCTAAAAAAATTTATTAAATTATTTAATTTTTAGGACATATGATAAAATTTATAATATATTATGATACATCGTAATATTCGGCGGTAATTTTTTTTAATTACATAAGATTATGGGTGTAAATGAGTCGAGTCAATCGAGTGACCATTAGCTCGAGCTTGAGCTTGATTAATTAGTTAAGTTTGAGCTTACGCTCGAGCTATTTCTATGAGTTTGAGTTTGCTTGTTTATAATAAAAAAAAGAAAAAAATGATTATGATTCAATTAATTATTATAATAAAGAATCACTCTCTCTATATAAAAAAAGATATAATTTAAAAATAATTTTAATAGATTTATCATTTAAACTTGATCATTCTATTATATTTTAAGTTGTAATATTTTTTAAATGGGTTGTCTTACGAGTTATAAGCTGAGTTGAGTCTAGCTCAAGCTTAGCTCATTTGCTATCAAGCTCGATTCACTCGTCATTCATTGAGCCAAGCTCAAACGGCTCACAAGTCAGCTTGACTCATTGACAACCCTAGTCCATACATTATAATATAAAAACATATATTTCAAAATCATCATATTTTTATTTACATTGAGATTAGTGCAAATATAATATATTTCTTCTTAGAACTTTTTGTAGTGCAGGTGATTTGCTCAACCAAACCATTAAAAATAGTCTTATTTTTTTAAGCCCCACTTGACTTGAATATTTTTTAGAAGTGTTGTGTCCCAAAATATACATGGCGGTTGAGAAATATATAATTTAATGTTTTAGCTTTGCATGAAGATCTAGCACGCATACAGATAAAAAGAGATGGTGCAGTATTTAAAGAGCCACCAAGAATTTTAAGTGGAAAATATTGAATAGGGGAAAAATAATGGGGTCTGGCCCAGTTTGAATGAGTTTGTCAGTATTTGTAGTTGATTACAAATGAGCAACTTCCTTGGAGAAGAAGGCATTGGCTTGATGTAACAAATATACATCATTTGGAGGGCATTACATGGTGAGAATAGGAAGAAACACAATTGACATGTTTGTTTGGTCAGAATGACCATAGTTAGTGGACAATGAAGATCGAAAAGATCGTAGTTGATTGACGATGGTTGAAAGGACCGTAGTCAGCGGGCGACAGAAGTCAACAAGACCACAATTTGGTTATGGAAGTCGGAAGGATCGTATTCGGCTGGCAACGGAGGTCAGAAGTCCAGAAATGGGTAGAAGTCATGCATCAGGTATAAATCTGACGGCCGAAATTCCTACATCGGGTAAAAATCCATTGATTGTGGAAGTTTGATGTCGGGTAGAAATTCGATGATTGGCAAAGGTCTGGCGTCGAGTAGAAGTCCGACGAACATTCTGCAATGAACTGAAATCTGGTGTCAGGTAAAAATTCATCGATGGGTGTAAGTCTGACAATGGGTGGAAGTTTGGCATCAGGTTGAAGTACGAAGAAAGTTCGACGACGGACAAAAGTCATGTGTCAAGTAGAAATCAGGCGACTGGCATATGTCCAATGACAGGTGAAGTTTGGCCTCTAGTAGAAGTCTATTGAAAGTCCAGTGATGGATAGAAGTCCAAAAATGGATGGAAGTTTGGCATTCGATAGAAGTCCTGTGACTGGAGAAAGTCCGACGTCGGGTAGAAATCCAACAAAAAGTATGGCGATTGACAGAAGTCCGGCGTTGGGTAGAAGTCCGACGTAAGTCCGTCGACTGGAAAAACTTAGGTGACGAGTGGAATTCAGGTGTCAGATAGATGTCTGACAAAAGTTTAACAATGGGCGGAAGTCTGGCATCGGGTAGAAGTCTGGCTAAAGTCTGGTGATGGGTAGAAGTCTGACGATGAGTGGAAGTCCAGTGTCGAGCAGAAGTCTGACGTCAGGTAGAAGTCCGACGACGGGCAAAAGTCTGGCATGGTCAAGGAGGAGTCTGGTGGCAAGAGAACTCTTCATTCTTTTCCTTCTCTTCTTGCTCGGGTCCCTTCCTTCTCCCCCTTCCATAAGAAATTAGGGGTCTATTTATACTTTTTTTAGAGTGACATGACCAGTAAATAGGAGAGAGATTAAGGGTAATTTGAGAGTGGTTTGAATGGACATTTGATGTGAATTTCCTCGATCATAGACCATTTATTTAGTATTTGTATGTCTTAATGATATCAAAATTTGATGATCTTAGGATCGTTGGATTTATATCGTCAAGCAGCTCAATTTGATTATAAGCATGCCACATTTGGAAACTATTTGATAATCCAAATTATGTATTGAACCTTCCAAATGTGCTTGAAGTCTTTTATTTGGACTCATTTGGGCTCGGATTGAGTCAAATTTGGTATCATTGGGTTTGTATTTTCGATACGTTCAGTTCGATTATAAGTTTGTTGAAATAGAAGTTCAGATGGTCTTCAATTTAATTAATTTTTAAAATTTCCAATTTAATTTTCCCTTGAGATTTGTACCCGATCAAGATAATTTTTTGATGATATATCAAGAAGCATTGGAGAGACCAAATAAGCTAGCAAAGTATAATGATCATAAATAATAATCTTGGTATAGTGTGTTCCTCTCATTAAGAGAAATTCATGCTACTAATAATTTGGAAATCAAAGTTTTGTAGAATAGTAATAATTTTGATAAGTAGGTATCAAATTAGAAATTGCTACTAAACAATAATGATATACCACTCATTTTTAGACAAAGGTTTCATTTGCAATAACTTTTTTACTACTTCTTAGGCCGCTTTAAGAAACAGTAAGAAAATCATCTCAAACGAAGCCAAAATGTTCATCTTTCAGAAGGCAATATAATCCTCTAAATAGCTCATAAATCAGTCGCCTATAATGATCACAAAAGTTTCTATTTTTTTAGATGTATAGAAACAAATAGCATGAAAAATAAATGAAATCCAAATTGATTTTATATAATGGCGTGTTTGCTCGCAATGAGGAGAAGTTGAGAGCGAATACGAAAGCCAACCTAACCACTTGTGGGGCAAATTCAGGGGCGGATCCAGCTTCTTTTTTCAGGATGGGAAAAAAAAAATTCTGTGGGGATGAGCAAAGATGCTTAGGATTGATTAAATGAGGGTAAAAATTTTTTTTGAGAGGGGGCAAAATACCCAAAATATTCCAAAATATCCCTCTAAAATTAAAAAAAAAAAAATTTGAGGGGGGGGGGGGGGGGGCGCATTTGCAAATGCCCCCCCTCAACTCAATGGGGATCCGCCCATGGGGGCAATGATATCGTCAACCACTAGCTATAGCTATCACATCACTTGTATGAGATAAAGAGGGTTGAGAAAGGCAAAGAGGAGGTGAGGACGTCTCCAACCGCGTGGCACAAACAAAGTGGCATTAAGAAATGTATTTTCGTGTTTAGGGTTTAGGTTGATGCTAATTGGCATCGCACTTGTCACGTTCCAAAATATAATTTAAAAGAATTATTCTAAATACGATAGCATATAAAAAGTTATGCGGTGATAGTTTGATAAAATTAGAGAAAATATAGTAAAATTAATTTTGAGAAAAATCCAAGAGTCAAAAATCAAAATATTTAAAAATAGAGATGTGATTAGAGTCACCTACCTCAATTTGAGGAATTTTCGTAAAAAGGATAAGGTGATTCGATGGTCAAAAATTAGGTTTTCCCTTTTCTCTCTCCTCCTTCCCTCTCCCTCTTCTTCTATTTCCTTCCTTGGTAAGTCGTGGCGGTGAGTAGAAATGAGGGACGATGTGTCACATTCTAAGATTTATATTGGAAGAATTATATATGTCTTTCATTTTAATCATTTAACAAGAGGTTATCAATGAATAATAGAAAAAATATGATTACATTTTTTGTCAAGTCTAGAGCCTTATATCATAGGATCCTTATAATTTTCTGAAAACATGTAAAATCATATGATAAGCACATAGCCCCGCAAGTAACTAAAATCTTACAACTAAAATCAATACAAGATAAAAGAGAGTAATATGTTATAAATCATATAAATAAATATATGCATCAATATATATACTGATTATCTGTATAAACTTATCTTTATATAATTCATCACATGTTAATCTATTATATCATCAGTCACATTATTGATAAAAAACAACAATATTATACTAGTAATAATATTAATATCATGATCAATAACATTAAATAGTGTTAATGATAGTAAACAATATTATTGTCAAGCATAATATCAATACATTATTCATAGTAGTGCCAGTATTAGTATTCAAATATTAAATGAGCATATCTTAAAGTCATTTTACTCCGACACTTATGACTCCCACTCAATCTCACTATATAACTCCTAATTAATGTACTCCTTATAGCTTCTCTTGAATCACGTGAATTAGTAATCCTAACTCATTATAACTCACAATCAATCTCCAATTTCTTATGGCTCTCAATCAGTGAATCACATGGATCAATAGGGTATCACATGGAGTTATCATATCATATATCTGATATGGTTCAATACTTCATTTAAAATGCAATAAAATATAGTGTCACAACGCTCATCAGACCAACGCCAAAACATTCTACTTCAGAATTTTCATATTTTAAAATAATCACATATTTGAGTTTTTACACGACAAGTGAAGAGAAATATATATTAAAATATTTTTTAGTGGACAGCGTCGTCGTGATGTATGAAGAATTCAAAATTACTGTAGAACAGAGGCTTCAACGTTACAGCGGTCATTCTAGTGGACACCGTCCTCCGAAATCCAGTGTCTCGACGCTTAAAGGCATACTGTCGTTGAGTTATAGTTAAAACATGATTTAGATTTTTTTTAACACTTAGTATTTTCAAGTTACTACAACAGTATTCACCAATGCATTAAAAAAAAAGCATAAGAGTAAGAATATATATAAAATATTCTTTTTTTAATTTAGAAATAAAATTTGCTCATATGTCTCATTAAATTTTTTAGTGGAAAATAATTTTTTCAGTTGGAGCTAGGCTTATTTTTTTCAGTCAACGAATACTTATTTGGGCTTAGATCCAAATATTATTGATGTAATCAAAATTATTACAATGAAATGATCCTTTTAAGTAGTATTTATCATATAAAAAAACTGAGTTCCTAATTTTTTGTGGTTTTTGAGACCTAAAATTATATGAAAAATTCATATAAATCTTATGAAAAACTTAATATATAATTTAAAAAGTATTGTTCATAAAAAAAATCACATAAACTTTATTAAAAAAATATAAAATATTCAAACATACAAATATCTAAGTATGCTGTTCCATATTAAAAATTTAAAATCAGCAGGTTGGTGTTCTTGGGAAAAGGCTATATATTCTCATTCTCTATCTAACCATGTTTTCTTTTCAGCATCTCGTGAGAAGCATTGAGGCCACAGCACAGTAAGAGCAGAATTTTTTTTTTTAAAAAGGAGACAGGAAAGGCAGCACAAGGACATGGCTATGCGTAGAAGTAGGGGGAAGGCCTGTCAAGTCGCTGTTGCTCTTTTACTGAAAATTTTCCTGAATTTAGCGTCAAATCACATCATCTTCTCTCTCTCTTCAGGTCATTTTGGAAATATAATACCATTTTTCCTTTTGTTTTGGCCGTTGGATAGCTTTTCACAGACAAGTTTATATATTTGGGAGCCACACAGGTTCTTGGGTTAGAGGGATGAAGCTCTTATTGCTGTGAAAGTTGGAGGAATCTAGGGGAAGACTCTTCTCTCTTAACAGATCTTTTTTCTCAGGGATTGATAGTGAGGTAGAAGTGTGTAGCTTGTTGATTAGAGTTAGAACTTTCTTCTCTCTTTCTCTCTATTGCACAGAAAGTTTTAACATTTTTCTTTCTTTTTGATGAGTTTGAAGTTTTGGTCTTCTCAGAGGAGCAGTAAAATGACTAAAGATGAAGACTTTAAGCTTCTCAAGATCCAGGTTTCCCCTTCTCCCACTCCTTTGGCTTCCTTTTTCTATAAGCAAAGCTTCTTTTTTATTTTTATTTTTGGGTCTGCGGGGAGGGAAAAGGGGAAGGGATTGTAAAGGTTCTATTTTTATTTTTTACTTTTCATTTTTTTTGCAGACCGTTAGCCTCAAAGTGAACTTACACTGTGATGGCTGTAAGCAGAATGTGAAGAAGATCCTTCAAAAAATTGAAGGTATTTTCTTTGAAAGTTCTCTTTCTGTTCATTTGAGAGATTGTAAGATTACTTCCTTGTTTTCTTTTCATCTGGTTTTTGGTGTAGATAGTTTTTTTTAAATATGTTTTGTTTATTTCCATGCTTTTAGCTTTTCTTTTGATCTATACGGATTAAAATCCACTGTTACTTGTTTGATTGTTCAGTTTGAAAAGATAAAATTTTGTTTACTATGTGCAGAATATGGTCCTCTTGTTTATATTTCACAAGAGGGTAAATAAAGACTTTTTTGTGTCCTAAAATCTATAAGCCATTTCATAATATTATGCGCAAATATCCTTATTTTCATCCAACAATAGCAAATTCTTCACACAAAGGTAACAAAATGAAAGATAGAAGAACGCTTTTGAATGACAAAATACAATTTTCTTCTAGGGGTCTACACAGTCACCATTGATTCAGAGAAGCAGAAAGTTACAGTCTCAGGAAATGTGGATTCAGCCACTCTTATAAAAAAACTGGCAAAATCTGGGAAGCATTCAGAGCTCTTGAATCAGAAACCCAACAACTCCACAAATAATCAGAATCACAAACCAAATAACAATCCTAAGTCACATCAGTATCAGCCCATCAAAGATAACCCTTCCAAGAAAAATAATGGTAATGTCAACAACAACAACAATAAACCTCAAGCAACCCAACCCCTCCTGCAAGGTCTCAAGGCTTTCAAGAACCAGCAAACTAAGTTCGATTCTTTCAGCTCTGATGACGAATTCAGCGATGAAGACGATGAAGATGACCTTAACTTTATAGGCCATAAGTTGAACCTTTTGAAACAAGCAAATCCAGGAACAAATGCAAAGAAGAATGGTAAGAAAGAGGGAGGGTCCAAGTCCAACCATGACAATGGAGGGATGATGAAGAATCTAAATTGTTCAGAGTTCAAAGACTACATGAATGCCACAACAAACACCAATATGTTGAGTAATCCAACAACGAGCAATGGGATTATGGGATTTGGAGCTCTTCAAGGCCTCAATAAAGGCTTCCCTCCAACTGTTACGAACTTCAATGGTAGCCATGGCAATCCATCTTCCATTATGATGAATCCAAGTAGCTTATACAGCAATGGAAATTTGCAGCCACAGGTTATGTATAATAGATCTCCTCAGATCCCTCCCTACACTGGCTTCTACTCCCACCCTTATTACTATAACATCAACAACTATAATAACAGCACAAGTCATCAATCAGAGGACTATGGAGCTTATAATTACAGTAGTGATGAGGACAGAAGCAGTTGTGCTGTCATGTGAGTGGAGAGGAAAAAAGGAAGAAGATGTGTTTCTATTATGAAGTATGTGATGAGTACTTAGTACTGTTCATTTTGTCTATCTTTTTTTTTTTTTTCTTGCTGGTGCTTTGCAATATCTTTCTATTTTAGTTGCAGTTAAAACTAAGGGTGTTCTATCCTGTCATGCCAACAGAATTCTCTCTTTGTGAGCAGTGAATTGATTCTCTGTGCTCCACTTTGTGAGATTTGAGGGATGATAAAAAATCTGTAGTTGTCATGTTCATGTGATCAAAGGAGGAGAAATGGTTATGTATGGATTACAATACATAAGCATATATTCGCTGCGTATTGTGTATATAGTTATCTACACGCTTACAGCGTAAGAACACTTGAGCTTCGTTTGTGACCGCTTTCTTACTGCTTTTACATCTTTCTTTTCAAATTAAACCCTAGTGTATACAATTGCATACTCGTGTGTTGTGTATGGTTGTGCACTATTGTGTGTTCGATACGCGAATGTATACTTATATACTCAATTGTATGAACAATAAGACAATTAGTGTATAAATTGAGCATACAAACTATATAAAACTTAGAACTACTCATGATTCAAATGTGATGAGGGGAGGGTTTGAATGTTGGGTTAACTTTTCAAGGGAAGAAGATGGTCAATAAAAAATAACTAATTATTTTGTGCGGTCATCGAACGGCATCCGAAGACGAATGAGAGTACGTCACGTCACTTTTTATTGTATACTGATGTTATGTATAATTGTGTATCGAGTGATGTGATTCATTTTTATTTATCTCTGATCATTCCGGTGTCCGCACAGAAATATGTTTTCAATGCAGATTTTGTCTTTACTTTTTGTACAAGGAAGATATCATAGATTCCCAGAGATAGGAAGCTGAAAGCTACTTTTCAAGTGTATTTTGCCTATGTGAGCCTTTCATGGTGGATTAGATTGATGAGAAGCCATTGGGACCATTCAAAGTGGCATGTTTGAAAATATTTTATTCTGATAGATTTTATATAATGATTAAAAAAAGAAAAAAATGTATATAATAGGAAAAAAATGGTTATTATTTTTATTATATTTATTATGTAAAATGAATTATAATATTTGATCTAATGAGAGGAAGATATCAGTGAGGAAGTTAGGATGTCTCTATTCACAAAATAATGAAGGAATAATTGGTTCCACAAATGATACAAAATAAGAACTGTTGCTTGTGAGATCCTCCAAAAGGGTGGTGTTCTTACAACTTATAAAGAATTGATGGTACATTTGAAATAGTTACAAATAAAATATCATTAAATTTATGATTTTTAATAGTTTGAATTAAGGGTAATTGAGTCAAGCTGACTTGTGCGTTGATGTGGGCTCAACTCAATAATGGTTTGTAAGTTGAGTCTGATGAGTCAAATTTGAGCCAATGACTCGTTATCTTATGAGCTGATTTGTTTAAAAATATTTATGTAAAATAGGTTTAAAATATGTTAAAATTTAAGAGTTCATATAGAAAGCAATACAAAATATTTAAAAATTTTGCCTCATTTTGTAATATCTAATGATTTATTATTATTTTTCTTCTGATCTTTTTATTTTTTGATTATTTTTTATAAAAGTTGCTTAAGTAAAAATAATCTTATTTCCCTCATCATAAATAAGCTGGCTCATAAGCAGATTATAAATATGATTAATTAAACTAGCTCAAATAAGGAGTGATTTTAGCTTTATGTGACTCATTTACATTTCTAATTATAATATATGAAAATAAATAATGAAGTTTTGTATATTACCAAAACTTAATTATATGGAATATTCTAAATGCTTGAATATTTTAAATGTCTTATTTGCAACAAATAATGAATGACTCTTGTAATAGTCATAATCACCTCATTGTTATGCATCTTATCTTTCTTTATTTGCAAGCAAATAATCAATGAGCAGTACATCCATCATCAATGCTTATTATACATCAATAGAGAGCAAGGCATCCATCATCAACAAGAAGAGAATAGTATTTCATCTATCATCTATGCCATTAAAAGAGAATCACAATATTAAGTTAAATGTTGCTGAGATGAGGATGCTCAGATGGATGATTGGATTTACTCTTAGAGACGGGATAGGAAATGAGCATATACGTGGAAAGGTTGGAGCAGCTTCCGTGATGGATAAGATTAGAGAGAGTCGCCTTAGATGGTTTGGTCATGTAAAACGGCAGCCAGTCGATGACCCTATTAGAAGAGTATATGTATTAGATTTGGCCTATGTTAAGAAAGGTAGAGGTAGATCGACCTAAAAAAACTTGGTTATACAATATTAGAAATGATATCTCTTTATTAGATTTAAATGAGAATTTGATTCTTAATAGGACGCAATGGAGAAAAAGAATTCATGTAGCCAATTCTACGTAGTGGGATAAATGATTGATGTTGTTGTTCTTTGTTGTTGTATAATGGACTTTGTATTTTAGGCTTCCTTTGAGACATCTTTCTTATTGTTTTCTAAAGCATTTTTTTAATACAAAAATTTCTCGTTCAAAAATTTTTTTGTACTAAAAAACTGATTTAGAAAGCAGTAAAAAAGTGATCTCAAACGAAACTTATTTAGTCCTAAAATTACTTTTTCAACAATTAGGCTCATAATAGTAAACCTTTTACTCTTTCATTTGGATATTTACCTAAACTTATCCCTTTAAATTATTATTTTATTATAAGGCCAACCCATTTAATAATTTATAATTAAGAAAAAATGAGTTTTGATAATGAAATTCCGATGAAAATATGAAAGCATCAATAACTTTACTACTTATTTTCAAATATTAAAATTTTTAATGAATTTTATAATTTTTTGTTTCTAAGATTCTAAAAAATTGAAAATTAATGTAAATGGAAATATTAGAGCTAATTTTTCATAGTTAAAAAACAATTTCAAAATTTGTGAAGTGGATAAAAAACATTAATAATGGCTATCTAATATTCATAAAGGGACCATATGCAATTAGTTATAAAAATTATAATATAATTATTATAAAAAGAAATAAATATTTCAAAATAATCTTATTATCATATTCATACTGCTACGACACTCTATCAATTATAAAAAATCATTTCTCATCATAGAAAGTTATATAAATATTAAAAAATAATAATTATAGCCAAATGAGAATATTTCATTAATATGAAAAATGTAAGAAAATTGTGTCAAACAATTATATATATCATTATTATAATTATTTTTTATATTGTTAAGGTAAATTAATTACAAGCTCACATTAGTCTAAATATGCAAAATTTTAATTCTATAATCTCAATGATGGAAATGCTGAAGTTTGTAACTGTAGGCTAAGAAGACCTAAATTATCTTATTATTTTTTAAAAACAAACTTTGCATACTTATATTTGTGACGTCAATAACAAGTCAAGTGAATGGTACAACCAATAAGAAACAAATAGAAAAGGAAATCAATAGCAAAAAAGCTAAAATCCAAGAGAAAAGAGAGGAAAAGTAAAATGTAAAAAGATTTGTGGACCCACCGCTACTTGTCCAGGTGGTGAAGAGCCAGCTGGGCAAAGCCTAGGTCCTTGGTTCGAATCCCTTGGCAAGCAGTGAAAGTCTTAAGTGTTGGACCGTGTAAATTGGTATGGGTTGCATGCTAGGTTGATCGGAGTTTTCACTGACCTAAGGAAAATGCTTCCTCGTCACAAAAAAAAAATCTGTGGAGAAAGAGGAAAAGAAGAAAACAATATCCATTATTATATCTAAGGCTTAATTGTATTTTTTTTTGTTTTACCTATTATCTTATTAAATTTTTTAAATAATTAATAATAAAATTTTAATTCAATATCTCTTAGTTGGTAGTCAGAGTTCCTAACCAATGAGAACTGCGCGTCAATATCTATGCTGATAAGCTTTTAGTCAAAGCTCCATCGCATGAATTGCACCAATCAAGAGGAGTTCACCTACCGAGAAGGATCATTATGCGACCAAACTATCAGAAGGCCAATGAGAAAACTCTCTCTAATCTTATATATCACTAGAGCTATTAAAACCACCTCACGTATAAACTTTTTTCCGTATTTTATCTATAAGTGTAAAGCCACTGATCCACCTGACCATACTAACTATCTGCAACACTTACTTTTATACTTCTCTTTTAATGGCCAACATTCCGCGGCATAAAACATTACAGGTCTCTCCATCATCTTAAAAACTTTTCCCTTAATTTTGAGGAGTACATTTCTATCACACAACAAGCCTCTTGTCGTCCTGCATTTCAGACATCCAACTTGAATTCTACTAATAATATCCCCATCTATTTCACCATCGTTTTGAAAAATAGACCCCAAATATCTAAAACATGCATTCTTTTTAATGACTTGATCACCCACATCTATATATAATATTTCACCTACTTTCCTGATTTCTTATTTGGTTAACATACAAAATTTACATTAATTAAAATTGAAACCTTAACCATTTTGTTTGATTTTAATTGTATGGATTAACTGTTAGGAATCGTGATTTGTGTTTCATAAGCATCTGTTAAACTTCATAAAAGCTTTTTTTGTAAGCTAAAGAACTTCATGGTTTGGCTTAGATAATTCATGAAAACATTGCTAGGCTTGCTGCAGGGAAATGACAAGGACAAAAAAAGGTGAAATTATTACGTGTGATCATCGAACGTCGTATGAACTTAAGGCAAGTCAGGACGTGTCACTTCACCAATACGCTGTGTACCGATATGTATTGGGTGACATAGCGTGTCCTGACTAGCCTCCAGATAATCCGGTGACCGCATGTAATAATCTCTCCAAAAAAAGACGCTATTTGCTCCAGCTTATGAGCTACTAGCTTGTAGTATATTCGAATAACTCAGTGATTATATTTATTCTAGTAAATCAACGGCATCAAATAGTAATTAGTTCAATCAATTTTTCATATAGATCCTTATTAGCTTTAGGCTTACATTTAACTTTAAAATCCTAATCTAAACCTATAAATCAGAGGTCAATTAAGGAGAAGCTTAGGCCACTATATCATATATACTTGACATATGCTTTTTACGATAAGCTCTTTTTATTTTTTATTTTTTCTCATGGAGAGTTTGAAGGTTACTCCCACCAACAAAAACTTACATAACAAATCCTACAGATTTTATATAAAAAATTTAAGGTTGCGAAAATCTGATCAGACGATAAACTAAAAGAAGAAGAAGTTCACGGATCGATCGGTTGAACTGGATGATATAATAAATAAGAATATTATTAAAATAATATTTTTAATATAATTTTAATTTACATATAAGTATATAATTTAATATAAATTATTAATAATTTATGTTATTCATAAGGCTGTGTGATTAGAAGCCTTTGTCTGAAAAATTCCATGAACTTCAAGTGCTTAAAGCACACCTCATCCTGCCTGTTGCTGCTCAGTTATTGATACTATCCTCATTTATATGTGAAAATTATTTTGTGCGGACACCGAATGTCGTCCAAAGACCAATCAGAATGCGTCACGTCTTCCCCGCTCGATACCAAACTTTGTATGGCTGATGTGGGGCATTCTTGTTGGTTTCCGGACTATGAATTTCGTTCGATGTCCGCACAGAATAATTTCTCCTTTATATGGTAGAGGCATACATGAAAAGCATAAGATTCGCAATAACTAGAATATAAACTAAGGCTTCGTTCGGGACGGCTTTCTTATTGCTTCTTAAAGCATTTTACTATAAAGCTGCTTTAAGAAACAACAAAAACATCATTCCAAACGAAGCCATACGAAGACTTTCTTACTGCCAACGGCGGATCCAGGCTTAGCCAAGGGTGGGCAAATGCCCACCCTAAATAAAAAAATTTAGGGTACTGGAGGGGCAATTTAGGAACTTTGCCCCCCCTCAAAATAATTTATTTGCCCTAAATCTTCATGTTGCCCCGTTCCAATTTCAGTCGTTCACAGTTTTCATTCGCCCGACTCTTCGAAAATTTCAAGTTTGCAGCCGCCTTCGTGAAGAGATCGCCGGACGGGTGGAAAGCTCTCGTTCACAATCTCAGTCGCCTTCATCTTTGCGTCTAAGCTTCTTCGTGAATAGGTCGCCGGCTACCCACAACCATCTCTTCCCATTTGACAGCCGTCTTCATCGTTTTGAAGGTAAGTTCAATTTTTTTGAAAAAATTCCAGTTTTTCTTGAAAAAATTCCAGTTTTTCTTATTTACATCTTGTTTGGGCGGTTCCAGTTTTTCTTATTTACATCATTTGACAGCCAATTTTTTTTTGAAGTCTCAGCTGCCTTCTATTTCTTTTTTCAGTTTTTCTTATTTACATCTTGAAAAAATTCCAGTTTACATCTTGAAAAAATTTCAGTTTGAAGTCTCAGCCGCCTTCTAAGTTCAATTTTTCTTATTTAGATCTTGGTACTGTTGTTATCATAGTGCCATATTAAGCATTTTAGTATACAGTGATGGTGTTTGCTTTAGGAATTAGTTAATATACAACACATTCCTTATCTTCTGTATCACGCAAACAAGAAGAACAAGTGAAAAACTAATGTATATGACGAAATATAGAAAAGAGGGAAGGGATTTTTCTTTTATGTTTACCTGCACTTCTTTGGATACAGGATCCATAGTTAATAAATATGTTTATGATGATTGTGTTTGCTTTTGGCATTTTTCTGCAATCATTTGTGAATTTTGTTAGAATAACATTGTTAGCTGAATTGGATTAGTCATTATTATCATTTAGAGAAATGGAACGGTTCTTGAAGCGAAAAGAACGTGTCGAGATTGATATTGACAATCTACCTGCTGATCCTGGTCTTCGACCTTCCATCTGGAGTTATGATGTAAACGACCGTGATAGAGTTCGTAGAGCTTATTTGTTGAAGGGAGCGCATCAACCAAAAAATCATCAATTCCCTCAAACAATGATTGGAAATATTGCACGTAGATTTAATTCAAAATGGTTTGAAGACTTTCCTGATTGGATGGAATATAGTATACAGAAAGATGCAGTATTTTGTCTTTATTGCTACTTGTTTAAGTCTCAAGAGCAAGTTAATTCTAGCAAAGGCGGTGGAGATACATTTGTTGGTGAAGGATTTAAGAATTGGAAGCGTAAAGAGAAGCTATTGGGTCATGTCGGAGATCATAGTAGTGCGGGGTGAGTTTAATGGTTTGAAAGCACTAATTTTGAAAGATAATCCATAGGCATTCTATATTCATTATTTTGCTCATCAACTTTAATTATGTTTAGTGTCTATTGCAAAAAATTATTGGCAAATAAAGCATTTATTTGAGATCACTTCAAGAATTGTCAATACAGTTGGTGCTTCATGTAAGAGAAATGACACCTTAAAAGCTATTCAACATGATAAAATAGTTTTTCATTTAACCAGTGGAGAGTTAATTAGTGGTCGAGGTTTGAACCAAGAAACAAATTTTCATCGTGCTAGTGACACCCATTGGAGTTCGTATTTTCATACATTAATCAGTCTAAGAAAAATGTATGCTTTAGTGAACGAAGTACTTGAAATTGTCAAATATGAGGGGATACATGATCAACATTCAGTTGAAGCAGGTGTTTTAATACATGCTATGGAATCATTTGATTTTATCTTGGCAATGCATTTAATGATTGATATTTTAGGGATTACAAATGAATTATCACAAGCCTTACAAAGAAATGATCAAGATATTGTAAATGCAATGAAATTGGTACAAGTGGCCAAGCAACGATTACAGATGTTGAGGGAAAATGGATGGGAACCTTTATTTGAAGAAGTTTCACGTTTTTGTAATGTTTTTGAAATTGAAGTTCCAAATATAGATTCTAAATTCAAGGCTCGTGGACGGTTAGTACGAAAAGGTGCGGAAATAACAAACTTTCATCATTATCGAGTTGATTTATTCTACACTGTTGTTGATATGCAACTTCTGAAACTTAATAACCGTTTCTCTGAATCTAGTACCGAGTTACTTCTTTGTGTTGCATGTCTAAATCCAAGTAATATGTTCGGTGCTTATGATAAGAGAAAATTAGTTCGTCTTGCAGAGTTATATCCGGCAGATTTCTCTATAGTTGATCTTGTGTCTCTTGATCATCAGCTAGCTACTTATATTATTGATATGCGTACTAGTGATGAGTTCACATCTTTGACTAGTATCGCGGCTCTTGCACAACAGATTGTAAAGGCCAAAAAAAATATTGTGTATCCCATGGTTTATAGACTTATCATTTTGGCACTGACTTTACCAGTTGCTACTGCTACGGTTGAGAGAGCATTTTCAGCAATGAAGATTATTAAGCATCGACTGCGTAGCAAAATGAGTTATGCTTGTCTCAATGATTGTTTAGTGCCATATATTGAAAAAGAAGTATTTGATTCTATTCCAAATGAAGTCATCATGCAACATTATCAGAAAATGCAAAGTAGAATGCAAAGTTTGTAATTTTCTTTTTTATTTCATAAACTATTATGAAGTACAATGTATTACTTAGAATTTTGCTAATGAAATGGAGGTATTTACTTTTTTATATATTGAATTTGCCCCCACTAAAAGAAAAGGCTGGATCCGCCCCTGCTTACTGCTTCTAGAAAAATGGAAAAATTAAAATATTTGTACTAAAAAACTATTTTAAGAAATAATAAGAAAGCTATCCTAAACAAATTAAGCTTTAGTAAATGTTAGGGAGAAGAATAAAGATCTTGAAGTGCTGAAGCTATATATAGGAATTTTCTTCCATGAACAAATGACATATAATGTAAGGAAATTTTAATAGGTCTAATCATTTTTTTTTATTATTGCTAAAATTGTAATATTATTCATAATGTAAGGAAACATGCAAAAAACATACCATCCTTGTGGATGTGCTCTATTGTGTGGTGTATGTGATTGTATAAGACATATGTATATAAGCGTGTCAAAAAATGACTCGAGCCAAAACATTAGGGTTTGCGTTGACTTGTTTCATAAATGGGTCGAGTTTGGGTCTAAAATTTTAACATGTTTATAAAATTGATCAAGTGTGAGTTCACTTGCAAACCCAATGTTGACCTAAAAGTGACCCGTTAAATTTGTTTTTTTCAATTTTTCTTTTGCAAATTTAACTAAACCTTATAGTTTACAAGATATAATTTTTTTTTTATCAAAATGGGTTATCAGGTCGAGTTTGAATTGTTCGTGTTGCTAACAAGTTCGATCATGTCTGTAATTTTGAACCATTTTTAAAACATGTGAGACCTGAATCTGATCCATTAACCTATATTGAATGCTTTCTAGGGATTCCAAATGGAGAAATGTTGAACTTTTTCTGGAGTTAAAAGAGTATCATTGAGTATATTTGCCTTCTATTTGATAAGAGATTGAGGTGAATGAGTTGTAGGAATTAGTTTATTATTAACCCTTGCACATTTTCCGTTCATTAAAAAAAGTTGATTATTATTATTATTTATAGTAATCTTCTTCTTAAAAATTAAAATAAATATTAATTAATTATTAAATTACATCTAGTGCCAATTTAGTAAAAATAAGAAGATTATACCAACAAATAAAAATTTAAAAGAAAAAAATATTAAATGAGTTATTTTTGGATCAAAACCGGCCGGGGTTTTGACCCGTTTAATAAACGGGTTAGAAAATCTAACTCGAACACAACTAGTTTATTAAACAGGTCAACCTTAATACAGTCCGTTTAATAAATAGATCAAAAAACCTAAGCCAAATTCCATCCGTTTAATGAACGAGTCAACCCGTATCTGAATTTTTCAAATCATGTTGACGGGTCGGATCATTTATTGACACCCATAGCAAATATTATATATCCAATGTCATTTAAAGTTCAAGTTTAATATTCTCCTATGAAGATTGTAATTGTTGAGCATTAACTAGAGAGGCTTTGTATTCATTTTTTTTAAAATTTATTTCTCACCTTTTTTTTTTAAGCAAAACAAGAAAGTCTATTAATAAAAACAGAACGGTTACAATCTCAAGAGAATAAAGAAATAAGGAGAAGAAAGAAAGGATATAATGAAAAAAGGACACAGTAATCAGCCGAGGCTCCCAGCATCCCCGAAGTCTCGCACGGACCGTCCAATAAGGTGAAGAAAGCGACTAAAAAACCCACCAACTCGAGTAAATTCACCAAAGGTTGCCACCACAAGGCAACGAGGACGTGAGCCCCAGCCACATCATAGTCCAAATCCAACTCAGCACCAAACTGACCAAATCAACAACAAGTAAACAGAAAAGAAGAGCATAATACATAATACAAATCCAAATTATCTTCTTCTCTGGCCCCTCCCACGAAAACGCCCACAAGAGGCAGCGAGATGACCGGTCTATCCCGAACCAGAGTAAATTCGTTCCCAGGGTCCGATCCACCAAAAAAATCTGGAGAGGCCACACCACAACCCGAAAAATCGGACTCAGATTCAAATTCAGAAGAACCATGTAGCCAATCCACATGGTTCCTAATATCATACCCAGAATTGCCACCCAAACGATTGACCATAGTGTTTGTATCGGCCAAGTTTACAGGGACTTCAACGAGATTGTTAGAACCAACCGCAATTCCATTCAAAGTTTCCACCTGCAAACACTCAGCATTGACATCCACATTAACAACAGGAGAACCCGAAACCACAACAGCCGAACCTCCATGGACTTCATTAACAGACATACGCAAAAATTCCTCACCCAACTCAGGCGACGAAACAATCAATTTATCGAGCTCAACCACATCAGCACGCCCTTCCTCCACAACATTAATGTTAATACGAGCAGGTAGAGTACCCGGAGAAATCCCAGCCGCAATAAAGTCCCCAGCCTCATTAACACCCCCAGTTGCAGCACCATGCTCCTGTCACGACCCGACCCGAGACGAGACGGATCCCGCCCGCGCTGGATCGCGACGGAGCTGCACTAACCAGGATCTAGCTTTGGAATTTATTTGCATTAAAATCACAATCCAACACTCCATGAGCCAAAGGAACTTCAACATTAACCATATCATTATCACATAGAGGCTTTGTATTCATGAAAGCATTAGAATGTTGAAAGTGAAACATCATGGTATTTAATGATTTGGCATTATCTTACCTTGTTATGTGTAGGGATTGAATATTTTTTAAGGAAAAAAAAAAAATTTATGTCATCATGTGCTTATAAAAAAAAATGGTGATGATGAGCTTTAAAGCCGTTAGATCTACTTTGAGATCATCATGATATAAAATAAATATATATCCCACTTATCTCAAAATAGATTCAAATGCTTTAATGATATTCCTTTGATTTTAGTGCTATATGATTGTTCAATGGTGTTAATTATAATGTAGCATTTTAAAGGTGTGAAAATGGTGGCGGCGGGCAAAGTACATTGACGATGGTGTTCGGATGGAGCTCCAAAAATACCCAAGCATTTTAGCTCTCTTGAATATTTAAGGATTCAGGCTCCCACCCCTCCTCATTGTGAGAGTGCGTGCTGTAAATATGGAGAAAATTTGAAACACTTCGTCTATGACTAGTATTGATTCTCTTAATCGTAAAATATTTGTTCAACATTTAATTGTCTTAAAAATACTAGAATCAAGATATTTTGGATTCATTGGATTCGTCTCATCGAGCCACTCTATTCAACTATAAGAATGCCAAACTTGACGATCATATAGTCATTCAATTAATGTCCTGAAGATTCAGTTAAAATTTAAACCCTTCATTTGGGCTCATTCTGGCTCAAATTGGATTATTTTTTATGTCATTTGGTCTGTCTAATTGAAATGTTCAATTTGACTATAAGTTTGATGAATTCAAATTACACATCCTAAATTTAATTTGAAAATTTTTTAATTCAAATATGCATCTAATTTCATGTAGAATCAACATGACAAAAAAATAATAAATTAATAAAAAAAATTATGTCATCATATCGTAATATAATTTATATTAGGAAAAACTTATAAACTATTAATTTCTTTTTAAGATTAGTATTACATAAGTATTTTAATTACATTATTTTTTAAATAAATTTTAACGTCATTCTAATATAATATATATCAAAATATTCCATCCTATTTTATTTATTTTCCAAACTTTAAATCTTATTATAATTAACATTTAGCCAAAATATGAAAATCTTTAATGAAAAATTCCACCAAAATGTTTATATATAAAAAAAATAATAATAAATTAATAATAATAAATAAATCTGCAGCGCATGCTTTAAGGCTGTTCACGCTTTTTATGACGCCACGTCTCCCCCATACATTCGCGCCCTTTAGGACTTCACGAGACTTCAGTGCCTGCCAGCTAAATTCCCTCTTCATTAATTATTAATTAATTTTCATTGGAAAACAATTAGGTCAGCATATTTTAATAGTAAATAATAGTTAAATATTTAATAAATGTTATATTATAATGATAATTAAATATTTATTTAAAAAATTAATTGAAAATAGTTTCTATTTTCATATATGATTCATAAAGTTTTTAATTATATTTTGATTTATTTATAAATTGAAATCAAGTTTTTATGTCATTTAAATATAATGAAATATGCTAACTTAATATTCTAATCATTCAAAGCAATTTAACTACAAATGTTATATTTTTAGTTTTTAAAATATTCTTTTGCTTTATATATCTCTATTAATATTACATTTTGGTTGTTTTTGTTAGGGATGTCAAAAGATAAATTATTTTGTGCGGTCGGGCGTAACTCTACGTCCAAATGCCGCAGTACTGAGCGGTACCGAGGCTCGGTACCGAGCTGTGCTACCGAGTCGTACCATGCCTTGGTATTGTGAAAGGGTGATGTAGTGTATTTTAATTGGTCTCTGGATAGCGTTCGGTGTCCCAACAGACTAATTACTACCATAAATTTTGACTCGGTCTTGAGTTAAAAAATTGGGGTTCGGGTCGACCTATTTAATAAACAGGTTGGGTTTACATTTAAATTTCCGACTTGATTGAAATATTGGGTTAGGTTCATGTTATGCCACAAATCTGAATGCAACTCGCTTGACTAGTCCATTGGCTCCCGTCACTCGCTCGCGCTCATCTGCAGCCTCGCCCTTACCCCTCGCCCACTCACGCTAGCACTCATTGGCCTGCTCACCTACTCAGCACGCTCGCACTTGTCTTGTTGCCCATTGCAATCAACCTAATCAGTGATCGGGTCTAGTTTTTAAACCCATTTGAACAAATGAATCGGATTCAAATCCAATATATTAAGAGCGGATCAATTTCTTATTTGACTCGAAACTGACTCGAAAGCCTATTTTGACTCCCTTGCTTTCTCTACGATGATGTTCTGAACTGGCATCTAAATTGAGTGAGAGCTGTGAGAAAGAGAATATTAGGGGTGGAGGGCTTGCAAAGGTCAACTTCAATTTGCGAAGTTATTTCATTTATCCATTCAGATTTTAAGCTTTTCATATAAAAATTTTATACTAAAAAATTACTTTAAGAAGCAGTGAAAAAGCTGCGCCAAATGAAACCTCAACCGCTTCAATATTGTTCGAAGGAATGTGAAAGTTCAATTTCGAATAAATATGAACTAATTTTATTCATCAATAACTTCAATAAATAATATAAGAATATAGAATTGAATTTTTTAAGTATATTTTTTCCTGAAAAATAAAATGAGAATATTTTTTCAATTAGGTATTTATCATTTTATAATTATTTAAAATTTTATTGGCACAAGAAAATTTTATCAAATGAATGGTATTGTATTGTTAAAGATACTGAGTTTATTTTAGTATGTTGGTTTGAAGAAGGGCTATCAAAATTGGTCATGGGTAAGGTTTGATTCAATTAGAATTGATCGGACACTAGTTGATCTAATTCGAATCAGATCCGTTTTTTTTCAAACATGTCGGTTAATTTAATCTGATATGACCCAACCAACATGGGCTACCGGGTTGACCTGACTCGCTGACCCATTTTGATTCAAAAACGGGTGAGTGCGATGGCAACCGCGGTCAGGGAAAATTGGGACCGTGAGCCTCAGGCGAGGTGAGTTAGTGAGGTAGAGCACTTAAGCCATGAGGTGTCTACGGCTCTGCTCGAATCGCACAAGGATCAAGGGAAAAGGAAGAAAAAAAAAAGGGAAAAGGAAGAGGACTCGAGATGGCGCTCTCTGTTTTGCTCGGTCTGCTCGAATCGCACACATGCTTAGTTGATCGAATGGAAAGATCCATTCCAACCCTCAACCTACTCTCTCATTTGATAACCCACGCATGCAGGTTCCGTCTGTCTTCTTTCTTGTTCGATTTGAAGGAACGAATGCCCCTAATCGTCTCTTTTGTGTGTAAATCGGATCATTACTATCGTTTTTTGAATGGATGAGATTATTGAACTTGAATCTAACTCGTATGAGAAATTAGTTGATCCGAACCCAAAATTTTTCACTGATCAAATTTTGACATCCTAATTTAAAGCTTAAGTTATCAACTAAGATATTTTAATTTTAAATCTTATATATATAATGTTTTGTATAAATTTATTTTAATTTACTTATATATATATATATAAAGTATTCTTAAAGATTTATACGTGCATAAAGAAAAATATTAGGGGAATGCAGAAAGGACGAGAGAGCAGAGCCGTAGGCTTCTAATCTACTTTCGTGCTCTTCTGGCTTTAAAACCCTTATCTGGGTGTATCCTCCTTTTTTTTTTCTAGGGTTTTAGCCGGGGAGCGGTGGAGGAGGAGCGGCGATCGGAGACGGGCAGGAGTTATCGGGTTTCAGATTGGGGAGAGCTTCGGATTTATGTCGTTCGAGCTTGTTCGCTTCTTTGCCGGTGAAGAAGACAGTAACGTTAAGAAGCTCAAGTTCCGATCGTCGTCTTCGTCCCTGCTGCGACCCAACTGTTCCGCTCTGCTCGGCCCTCGGCCGTTCCTCTCTCCCTTCTCCTTTATGCAAGGGAAGCTGGCGGGTGCAAAGAAAGTCTCCATGCGCTTTCCTTCTTCCAGGTATTCATTCGTGCCCATCTAGGGTTTTAACTTGTTTGGTCTTCATAGGATTGATTTCGTTTGTTAGTCGGTTTGATTTTACGGTTTTTATTTTTCCATTTTTGCAGGCCTGGATTTGGAGTGAAGTATTTTGGGTTTTTACATATAGATCCGGCCATCTTCCTCTTTCGGCGGGCTACCCTAACTTGACACCTCTGATCTGTCCTGAAATCACCAGATCGTCAATTTTGTTTTTCAGTTTTTTCCCCTAACCTATCGATCTACTGCGTTACTGTATTTAGCAAAGTGATTAAATATGTCGGGACCTCAGAGACAGCTCCTGATCCAGGACATGATGCGAGCAAAGATAAAGAAGAAGGCCACCGCCGTCCGGAAATTTGAATCGAAGCCCATGAGAAGGATCCGCGTACTGTTGAACGACCCTGACGCGACGGATTCTTCTGGCGACGAAGACGATCTCTTCCCTGTTCTTAACCTGAAAAAGCGCGTCGTCCGTGAGATCGCGCTCCTTCCTTTCCGTCTCAACCCTATATCTTCTTCTTCTTCGTCCACCTTTACCATCGACGGTCCCGAAAACCCGAAAAAGCTGAAAACCCTAAAGCTCCGGCGCATCGCTCCCACCACCTCCTCCCCACGTTTCAAAGGCGTTCGTCAGCGGCGTTGGGGAAAATGGGCTGCTGAAATCCGCGACCCGATTCGCGGAGTTCGGAAATGGCTCGGCACATACGACAGCGCAGAGGAGGCCGCCGAAGCCTACCAGGAAGCCTTCACCCGCATCCAGGCGGAGAAGCTCGGCCTCCAGCTCTCTTCCACTCCGCCGCCATCTTCCTCCACCTCTTCTTCCATCTCCGAACGAACTCTCTCCCTCGCTTCCCCTTCCTCAGTCCTAGACGTCTCCGCTCAACAGATTCCCGCTCCGTCGAAGCCCTCGGAGCTTCCATTGGCTCCACAAGTGGAGGCTTTCGATGACATGGACCCGGTGGACATAAACTTCACTTTCTCCGGCTGCCCCTCCGCCGATTTCCTCGTCGGAAACCTCGACGACTCAGGCGATTTCCTCGTCGGAAATCTCGGCGACGATTTCGTCGGTCTCGATGACCTTCCCCTTTGGGACCCACACTTCGACGGTGGAGATCTCTCTTTCCTTGACTAGTATTGGGAATTTTGCAGCTTAGTCCCTACTTTTTTTCGCATTTACATTTAAATCACATCGTTAGAGAGTTGAAAGGTATTATTATAATTATATTTTGTGTGTTATTTAGTTAAACAAAGAGTTGTAATAGTGACCGCAAATATGCTGAATTGCAGGGGTATTTTGGGAGAAGTTTTCCACGGGTTTTTTGAAGAGATCTTTTTGTTCGTAATAAGAGCTGCCCGTGGGGATTTTTCTGTAATTCTCCCACTTTTCTCTGTATTTGTTATGGCTGTTTCAATTAATGATATTATGAGCAAATGTTCGCATAAAAGATATAAGATCTTGTTTATATTGTTGTGATAGTTAATTATTAATTACCTAATTAATCACCTAATTAGTTAATTAAGATAATTATAAAATTTAAGTATGAATAGCTTGATATGTAATTATTTATTAAACAAAATTGTTATGATTAAATAATTACTTGATTATTCATTAACCTAATAAATAAATCTAAATAATTAAGTTTAAGATAGTTTTATTGCATTCTAAATGACTTTATGGTAATTTTAGATAGTCAAGTTTCTATTAATATTGCTGAATCTTAAATAAAAAATTAATTAAATTAAATAAATATAAGCTTTTAATGTTTTTTATTGAATAAATAATGTCTTCAGATTGCGGTTTTTTTTATTTGAAATTTTGTACTTCCAAATTTAAATGAGTAAGTACTTAAATTAGGTAGTAAATAAGCTCGTAAATAATGTATTAAATGAAATCTCATGAGATTATAATATTAATGAAGAATATTTTAAATTCAAATGAATAATTGGTGTAATGAATTTATAATTAATATCTAACTTGTTAACATAATTTAAATTATATAATAAAAATGTCAACATTTTATAAATATGGTTATTTAAATTTGTGTATTGAAAAAGAAAAATAAGAAAAAAAATTTGAACAAAGAACAAGATAAAAATTGGAAAATAAATATACTATTAAAGAACAATATACCGAAACTAAAAAGTTTTGAATATAAATTTAATATGAGAGATTATTTAATTTGGAAAAATACTAAAAAAAGTAATTATAAATATTTACATAAAAGAGAAGGAAAGTAATTTATTTGATTTCAAATGTCATTTTGATATTATATTTATCAAATTAAAATTTCTCCAAGTAATGCAATATAAGTAACATTCTATGCCAAAAATAAAAATAAAAGGCAAAAAGAAACCAAACCTAATAAAATAATTTGCAAATGAATAAAGTTAAACTAAGCTAAATAAATCTCTATTGAATAATATATGAACTACAATTAAATTCAATAACAACAAATAAATCATTCATTAATATAAATAAATTCATTAGAATATGCTCAAATTTGACCCATTCAAATTTAGAGTATTTAAAAAATAAAAATTATGTTTATTAACATCAATGAACTTAAATGAACATTAGGTAAACAAACATAAGCTTTTCATCAAATACATTAATTCATTTAATATATTTTAGAATATTCGCTATAGCAAAGAGGGATTACCGTGTTATGCCTTGTTCGGAATAAATTTCTTTATGCTTCTTAAAGCAGTTTTTTAGTACAAAATATTGACTTTGTTTGAAAAAATTTTCTTGCAATTTTATTTTTCATATCGTAATTATACTTTGTGTTGCTACTATGCTTTACTTCTTTCATAAAATGTTTGTGCTAGTAAGTTTTTTCCTATAACAACTTTTAAAAAAGATACCTTCTTTATAGCTGTTGTGGGCTAAAATATTCGCAGCGATAAAGTAAAAAAATCTTTCGTCTTAGCGTTGCTTGAGTATCTTGCTCACAAATAGGGAAAAAAAAAACACCAAAATTTTTACGTGGAAACTCATGAAAACAGGGAAAAACTATTGTCTTGCACAGTTTAAATGAATCAATTAGTGCTTACACTTGATTACAAATGAGGCCCTTCATTAGGGGAAAAGTCTTGGCTCGATGTAGCAAGCATATATCATATAAAGTGCATTACATAGTGGGAGTTGGAGGAATTAGTGTTAACATGTTAATTTGGTCGGTAGGACCATAATTGGTGGACGATGTAAGTTAGAAGGACCATAATTTGGCGAAGATAATCAGAAGGATCGTAGTCGGGCGACGGAGGTCAAAAAGTCATAGTCGGGTGACGGTGGCTAGAAAAATTGTAGCCAGTGAGTGACTGAGCTTGAAAAGGTCGTAGTCGGGTGACTATTGTTGGGAGGACTATAGTTCGTAGATGACAATGTCGAAAAGACAATAGTAAAGGTGACGGTGTTCGGAGGTCGATGGGTGATGGTTAGTGGAGGTGAGGAAATCCGACAATAGTTGGTAGTCGGTTTAAATCCAATGGAAGTTTGGCGATGGTCGTTGGCCGGGCTCAAATTCAGCATAAGTTGATGGCAGGGAGGAAGTGGGGTGGTAGCTGGAGGTCGGGCAGAAGTTTGGCGATAGCTGGTCGTCGAGCGGAAGTCCGACGACGATCGGTGGCCGCTTGGTGGTCGAGAAAGAGTCTAGAGGCAAGAGAACGCTGATTTCTCTTCCTTCCTTCGTCCCCTCTCAGTGGATAAATTATTACATGCGATGTTCGAACGCATTCCGAGGTCAATCTAGACACACCATGTCATCCAATGCACAATGCATTGAAAGATGTGGCAGGTCCTGATTGGCCTCTAGACGCATTCAAAACCGCACAGAATAATATCTCCACTCAATGAGGGGTCTATTTATAGTTTTTTGGGAGTGATATGATAAGCAACTAGGGAGAAAATTAAGAGCGCATTGGTTCGAATTGACGGCCGATATCGATTCCCTTTATCATAGATTGTTTATCAAGCATTTGACTGCCTTAATAAATGTCATAATTCGACAATCTTGTGTTCATTGAATTTGTCTCGTCAAGACACTCTATTCAACTAGAAGCCTGTCACATTTGGATATCAATTGATAATTTAATTTATAGTTTGAATCTTCTAAATATGTTTCAAGTCCTAGATTTGGGCCCATATGGGCTCAGATTGGGTCGAATTTGGAGTATTTTAGTTCGATTTTGAGATATTCAATTAGATTATAATTTTTTTTTTAAATTAGAGTTTAGATAATTCGGGATTTAACTTTGAAATTTTTGAATTCAAAATTAGTGCTTGATCATGATAATTTTTTTAATGATATATCAAGATAATTTTATAATCATCATCTTTATAAAATATGCCTACAAAAAAAAATTATAAAAAAACATTAAAATTTATACAAACAAAAAGATAAATTATCATCATAATTTAACATAATAAAAATCATTGCACAGTGTACCACTCATAGCTCCACCTGCCCTACCAGTGATGCCCTAATATTTAATTTTCATTTAATCAGCCATCTCCACCTATCAAGATCTATGCATAAAATAAAAAATAAATTACATTATTTGCCTTCTTCTTCTCCCCAAAAAAAATATAAAAATAAATTAAATTACAGCCAAAATTTCCAGTCCAAGTTCAGCTCCTTTGTTTTTTTAACTGGATTGATCTCTCTGCCGGCTGGAAGAAAAAAAATAAAAAATAATTCATGAAATTATTTAAAACCTGCAAAGGGCCATCAGCCATGGCTGAATCTGTAGCAGCGAAGTGGTTGGTGACAGAGACGCTGATGAGTAAATGAGTAGTAGTTCTTGTCGGTGGAAAAGTCTTCGTTAATCTGTTCTACTATTTACTGTGACAGATTCCTGCAAAGGATTAGCTGCTACAGTTTGACCTATATGGGTTTAGGGTTCTATTCTAGTATTCTATTAATTTTAGCATGAGAATATTAGGTGCATCATCGAACACCGTCTAAAGCTGAAATTAGCAAGGTTGTGAAAATCAGACCGGACAACGAACCGGAAGAGGGAGAGGTTCACGGTTTGAACGGTTCGACCGGTCGAACCGGGGTCGAACCGGATGACGTAATAAATAATAATATTATTAAAAATTAATAACATAAAAATCATATAATATAAGTATATGAGCATTTAATAATATTTATAAAATTTTAAAATATATAATAAAATTTTATACATATAAATATCCTTTAAGAACAATATATATATATATATATATAACTAGTATTTTCGAGCTACCAAATGATCTCGTTCACGAACAAATGATCTATGATTCATCTTATATTTGTTCATGAATATCTTAAACAAACAATCTAGCAAACGTTGACAAATATGAAATGTCTCTTGTTCATGAACAAATTTATTCTATTAAAGATATAAAATTAAATTAAATTAAATTTGTTATATTCTCCAAAAATTGTTTTGATCAAGCACGAATCTCGAGGCAAAACCAAATCGAAAACTTCAAAAATTAAATTCGGGAGCATCTGAACTCCGATTTCAGCGAGCTTATAGTCAAACTGAGCGTCTCGGAAATACAAACCCAACGACACCAAATTCAACTCGATTCGAGCCCAAATGAGCTCAAATCAAGCACCCAAAGAGCTATTAGAAATCTCATACTGCAATTTGAGTTATCAAACGGTCTCTGATTTTAACGAGCTTATAGTCAAATCGAAGGGCTCGACGAGAAGAATCCATCGTGCCCAAGATCACCAAATTCCGACATCGTTAAGACCTTCAAATGTCTAACGAACGGTGCCCTTGATCTCACACCTATTTACAAGCTATGCCTCTCCAGAAAATCTAACGAAATTTTCTTGGGATTCAATATCGACCGTCCATTCGACCACTCCCTATTTGCCCTTGATCTCACACCTATTTACAAGCTATGCCTCTCCAGAAAATCTATAAATAGACCCCTAATTTCTCATGAGAGGGGACCCAAGCAAGAAGAAGAGAAAGGGATGGAGAATCAGCTCCTTATCGACCACCGCCAGAGTTCTTTCCGCCGCCTAAATAACGCCGGAATTCTGCCGGATATTCAGGTGATGCCAGAACTCTGCAAAACTTTGTAACTGAATTTCAATTCAGAAGAAACTCATTGTAATATGATCGTCCTAACTTGTGGGACGAATAAGTCTTTTGTACCTCAAACTACACTACTGGAACTTTTCAACTGGGCATGGCCCCGTGGTTTTTTCCCTTTTTCGGGTTTTCCACGTAAAAATCCTTGTGTTCTTTTATCTCATGTTTGTGTGTGCTAGATATTCGTACAACGCTCAGATGAAAATTTTCTAACTCTACCGCCGCGTATATTCTAGCCCACAACAAAATTAAATTTATAATAAAAGCAATTGCCCATTTAAAATTAATGAAAATATGATTAATTTATGAATATATTTATAGAGCTTATTCACAAGTTCAAAATCAAACGTGAATCGAGCTTAATGTCGAGGTTGTTTACGAACTTAAAATGTTATTCATGAACATAAATGAACCGAACACATTAGTGTTCAAGTTTGCTTTTTTAAGGACCAAGTATTAAAAATGTTGGTCAAGTTTGTTTGTTTATTATGTTTAAATGACCACAAACAAGCTTTAATCGAACCTAGCAATGAGTAGCTCGTCAAACTTTAGGTTTGCTTGCAGCCCTAACGCCACATCACCCTTAACAGTACCGCGGCTCGGTACTGGATGACGTGACTGCACTTGATTGTCCTCTAGACGATACCTGATAGCAAATGGGTCGGGTTAGGGTTCGAATATCTGACATGATATGAATTTTGGGTCGTGTTCAGGTCAGCCCGACAACTAGTTATTGACCTGAATTCAACCAGCTTTATTCATTAATATTACTGATGCTTAAGGGTTAGCCGTGCATTTCGTCTTGTGGCTTTCGATTTTCGAGTTCGCCTTTTCTCTTCTCAATTTCGCTTTGTGTCGTTGCCTTAGTTTCTGTTTGCATATTCATGATTGAATGATTGTTGTAGGCTCAATTTTTTTAGAATTTAAGCTCTGATTGCATGCGATGAATTCAAGTCTCTTTCTCTCCCACGTAGTTAGGTATTTCCCCACAAGCTTCAGATTTTGCCAGCATATATCAATAATCAATAACTCTTTTGTATTAATTTTCTAATCTTTTTCTTCTAATTTTTGAGCTAATTTAGGCTTCCTTTGAGACGTTTTTTTGTACTGATTTTTAATGCAACTTTTAAGCATAAATTTTTTTTTGAAAGTAACCAAAAAAATAGTGGTAAAAAGCTAATTTAGTTTTGTTTGTGATAGTTTTCTTTCTGTTTTTTAAAATATTATCTATTATAAAATTTCTAATCCAAAAATTTTTTGTTATAAAAAACTACTTTACAAACCAGCAAGGAAGTTGTCCCAAATAAAACCTTAGTGTTTAGAAGGAGCTTTAAATATAAGACCGCTTGTAGATTTCTACACTACATTGAGATAATATATTTGCATTTGTACTAGTTGATAATTTGGAATCATAATGATTTAGATTCAATTATGCTCAATTAGCTTTTGATCAAGATTAATTTTAATTTAATTAGGTTTGTTGTGTACCAAAACTTTCAAGACAATAGCGAGATATAATGTTTAATGTTCTAACTTTGTACGAAGATCCAACACACATACATATTAAATAGAGGACTGCAAGAATTATCAGTGACAAGGTATTCTTACGTGGAAACTCCATGAAAGGCAAAAACCACCATATTCGTTTTTAATATTCAATAAAAGTAAAAATAATATTTATTTAAAATACCATACCTAATTTTATTTCATATTAAAATTTAAATAAAATATAATAAAAATAAAAATAAATTCTAAGTTACTTCTTATTTTTCATGTTGCTTCAATTTTAAGCATTGCAAGCAAACAAGCTCACAACAATGCAAAACCTATAAGAAAATTATTAGAAAGGGATGTAATGATTATTTTTATTTATTTTTTTCAATCATACACTCAATAATTTGTTTCCATAATTGCTCTAACAGTTGATCTTATCCAATTTCAATTCCTTCTTTACTTATGGAAGCCTCTATTTCACCAATAATTTGAGGACAAAGACAATGATTTGTTACTAATCTAAAAAACTATAGGAGGAATTTGATGGAATAGGGTTTAATCTAATTTGAAAAAGTCTAAACAAGTTGTGCATTGAGGTGGCGACTTCGTTGTTGGTGAAATTATTCTGTGCGGATACGAATGCTGTTCATAGACAAATAAGAACAAACCACATCACCTATTTGTTGTGTATCGTGGCGGGTGACAATGGCTCGTTCTGATTGGCATCCGGACGGTCCTGTGTCCGTACAGAATAATTTATCTCGCTGTTGTGAGGCCTTTCTTATTGGTGCGGGTCCCACGTTTGAGTGCATCCTAGAACCTAAAATTTGATGTTGAAGTACAAATTTAACCTAGCTCGAGTGGATAAGCAAAGAGGTCTAATATGAGTGTTTAAGAGGAGAGATCTCTATATATACATGACTTGATGGGAATGATTGAAAATATTTGCCTCTCATTATCTTTCACTTAGGAGCTATTTGAGATTCTCTCTACTTTTTATTTTATTTATATTTTTCTTATAAAATAAAATATGTTTAAGATTTAAAAAAGTTATTTTTGTTTATTTATTCGATGTTAATGATCATGGTAGATGAGGCGATGATGATGATGACAACGATGGTAATGACAATGGAGGAAGCCAAATTTGATATTTTAAAAAAAAGTCAAAAATAGTTTATTGTTATTTTGAGTGTTGTTAAAAATAACTTATTTTATTTGAAAAAAAAATAAAAGTATTTTTTATAATTAAAACTTTGAAACCTCCTACACTAAATATGTAATCTTACCAGAGCCCTACAAAAGATTCTGGTTGGGTACCCACGCTCTGCATGAGCGGGCTTTGCCCGCCCACATCCACCCATGGCGACTTTCGGGAGGCCGTACCCACCCATATCTACCCACTTTCCACGCTTTTCGAACGTAGTACACCACGGACTGATGACCTTGAGGCTTGTTGCCCTTTTTTTTAATGTAAACTTTCGAGCCCCATATCAACATTTGCCATGGTCGCAACACGATTCAGTGCTGAACATTGTCCAATGATGATTGTGACAATATACAACATGCGGTTATTAACAACGTAAATCTTTTTATCCCTCGATGTTGAGTACCCACCCATGAGGCCATGAGTGTTTCCATAACCACCATTACCCATTATATATGGGTGGGTGTGGGTATGGGTGCCCAGGCAAGGCTCTGAATTTTACCATTTCTTGATTCTGTTGATTTTTTTTTTAATGATTCAAATTAATAATTCAAGATACATAAAAACTTCATCTAATAATAATCAATCAAATCACCAACTTTATTACTTTATCTTTATTTTTTTCATGATAGAAACTTTTGCAAAATATTTTATAATTTGTTGTATATATATGTGCCCCATTAAAAAAAATTTTTCAGACAGCAAATTTTATAAATTTGATCTTATGAACAACTAAGCGACTATTTAATTAAGACAAATTCATACACCTGTCGCATACATAGGACTTATACTCAATGCCTCGTTAAATAAATTAATCGTTATGATATTAATACGGTGAATGAGAAAAAATATTATTTAATCAAATTATTTTTAAATTATATTATATAGTATTGAATTATATTATGTCCCTAATTAATAAATAATTATTTGATTAAGTTTATTGAGATTGAAATAAAAGTATTATTGAAAGAGTAATAATTACTATAATTATGATAAACTAAATGAATTATTACAAACAATTCTATTATTGCAATAAAATGTTAAAATTTATATCAATGTGAATTGAAAATTTTAAAAATAACCAAATGTTAACATAAGTATTTTTAATAAAATTTTAAAATATTATTTTTTTATAACTAATTAAATTATAAAAAATTAATTTATTAAATAATCTTATATTAAATTAAAATTATAGCACCTTTACCAATTATGAGAGATATCAAAACTATATACTAAAAATTACTTTTCAAATAAATTTTATTTACAATATTATCCCCAACATCAAATTTTTAATTAAGAAATTTTCATATTTTTCTTACTTGAAATAGCAGAAACAAAGCAGCAGCAGAAAATCGGTTCAAATTTGTTATAAAGAACGACTCTTTTACTCATTTTGCAATATGATACTTAATCGTTTGTGTAATTAAAGACTTAATTAAGCCCTTTTCTGCAATTTACCCTTTCCATCTCCGCCAATATTGTTCGAGTTAAAATTAATTCAAAAAAAAAAATCTCCACTCACTGGGCCGGCATCGACTCCGGCCGCCAGTAGAAATCAGAAGAGTTAAAAATCCCGCCGTCGGCGGCTGATGGGGCCACATCGTCATCCGCCGGACCAAAAGCCTCCGCCGGAACACCGAGTTCCATCAAGTCTTCATAACAAACCGCCATTTCCTCCTCTTCAAACCCCCAGATCTGACCAAACCCCTCCGCCGGCTCAACTTCCTCCTCCGTCCACAGCTCCGCAGCTGGTGGCGGCGGCAGACCTAGATCGTCGTCCGACGCCTCAAGCAAGTACTCGATTTCTACCTGGCTGGCTTCACCGTTCTCCTCCGGCGGCAAGGCGATCTCCTCTTCGAGGCTTTTCATCACAGTCGCCAAATCCAAGCTCGCCGCTTCCCGATTTTCCACATCGACATCGTCTTCTTCGAGAATACCATAGATCAGATCAGCATGAAGACGCTTTGCCTCAGGCGACTCTTCCGGCGAGGTTTCCCGGCTTCTCTTGTTCCCAACGCAGCTTTCCATTGTAGAATAAAGACTACAGAGCACCATTTCTAGAGAGAGAGAGAGAGTGCAGCGAGGGTGTTTTGGGCAAGATGAGTTAGGATTGCGTTGATGCTTATATAGGAGAGGGGCCGACTTTAGGGTTTGGATTTTTTTTTTGTAAATTTTATTTTAATAATTAAAAATAAAGAATACGAGATTTGTATATATAAATTTATAAAATCTCAAAATAATTCTCACAGTATTCATATATGATTATAAATCCAGAATATTATTTTGCTCAAATTTAATCTCTCTATTATATCAAATTGGTGGAGAATAATCTCTCATGTTATAATTGTAATATAAAATTAATCTCATTTAGTTTTAAAGAGAATATTCTAAATCAATTTTGTATAATTGAGAGATTTTTTGGGGGAGAATTGAGGGATAGAAATCAGACCACTCTCGCATGCATCTAGGTGTGTCAATATATGACATGACCTAAAAATCAGATTTGAAAATTTCAGGTTCAGATTAACTCGAATCTAAATCGGGTTGGGTTTGAGTTAGGGATTTTGATCCGATTGTAAAACTGGGTCGAGTTCTGGTTGACCCGAAAAGCCGAAATTAACCAGGTTTGACCCTGATAGACTTTTTCCCGCTTAGTCACTTCATTCGTCGCATCATCTAGCTCAGTCGTGTCTGCTCAGACTCGTCCACCATCTGACAATGACGTGGGGCCAGGGCCGCCTCGCGTCAAGCGGCTCAAGCCTCCGATGGTGATCGTTGGTCCGCTTCCCTCACACGCCTGCTTCCCTGAGAGTCGTCACACGATCACTGCCTCGTCGTTGAGTCAAGCCTTCGATAATTCAGCTAGAGATCGGAACTCGAAAGAAATAACAACGACATGAGGAGTGTTTTGGGTTCTTGTTAAAAAAAAAACTGACACAATTGCAAAAACAGGTCGAGTTCGGGTTGTGTCGAATAGTGTCGGGTCAATTTCTTGTTCAATCCGAACCCTACTTGTGATCTAACTTTGACAGCCCCACTCAAATAACTTATTTATAACTCAGAATCCAAGACACATGTGTTATTAGACTTGTAGCCAAAGTACCCAACTAATGGACCAAGGAGAGTTGCGAACTTGAAAAATTAAGATTCCATTTGGGATGTCTTTATTATTAGTTCCTCTTAAAATAAATTTTTAATACAAAATTTTAATTTTTATACTACAAAACTGATTTAAGAATCAATAAAAAATATGTTCCAAACCAAGCATTTATGCCTTAAGAAACAATAAAAAGTCCCTCTCAAACTAAACCCAAGGCTTTATGTGGGACGATTTTTTCGAGTTTTTTTTTTTTTTTTTTTTTAAAAAAATTATTTATATATTTAAAATTATTTTAGAAACTATAAAAAAAAAGTCAAATGAAACGGAGCATAAATGAGATTATTTTATAATTTAGCATATAAATAAATAAATAAAAGAAAAGGCAGAGGTGGGGAGATCGAGATTCTGCGGGCATTGCGGACGCCGCTCCAATTGTATGCATTATTGAAAACGTTTAAGTCCCGGATTGCGAGGGATTTGGCGTCCGGTCCGACGGCGTCAGGCTCGGCTGGGATTCCAACGGCGACAAGCTTTCGCGAGTCGCGGCACGCTCCGATTCGTAGTGATTTTTTTTTTGTAACTGGAAACAAATCAGCTCAGAATATTTAATAAATTTTTCTCGCATTACCGTTAAAAATTTTAAGAAATGAAATAAATTTTATTTAAATTAAAGAAATTTAAAATAGAATTAAAATTTTTAAATTTATTCTGTTTAATTTTTAGTCTTAACATATTGACATAATTTTTTCTTGAAATTTTAGTTAATAATTTATATATTTTTATTAATTGTAAAATAACTTGTTAATTTATAAACTGTTTTGGAGTATGTAAAATGAATACTCTTTTTTCATTGTATTCTATTATTTGTAAAATTGTGATCTCTAATGAAAAAATATTATTTTTAATAATTTCTAGTCAATTCGTATTTAGATATATTTCTATATTTTTTAGACCATCTTCAAGCGAAAAACTCATTTTATACTCCAAAATACAGTAATACTGTAAAATATATTAATAAAAAAAGTAAATACCAAGCATATTCGTCTCCGTTCGAGAAAAAAATGGCATTTCTGAGCCGTGAGATGTCGATATTAGTGTCACACTATTCACCTCGGGCAAAATACCGTTAAATATGCCTCTCGGTTGGAGCTGCATCGTTCGCAATCGCTTATTTGATGTTCGGTTAAAAATGCCCTTAACATTGACTAATCTTACACACCTACTCTACTAGACGAGTCATTGGAAGGCTGACGTTTTATGTGACCAAATCAGCTAAAGGCTCATTCTAATCTTATCTGCCACCTAAAACACTCTTAACATTTTCATGTATATATTTATTTTCCGGTTTGTTCCTAAGTGTAAAGCCGCTACCACTAATATATATGAGGATTCTCATCTATGCAACACTTAAATTTTATGCTTCTCTTTTAAATAACCAACAAAATAATTAAAATTTAATTAGATTACTAAAAAAATCGGGTTTAGAGTGCGAGTAATTTATTTAATATTTTATTTCGAGGGAAAAAATAAAGTCTTTGGATTAATTATTTTGTACGGACGCCGAATGCCGTTTAGAGATCAATCAAAATGTGCCACGTCACCCATGTGCTCGGCTCCATGGCTACAAATCGAGGACGTGACGCATTCTGATTCGTCTCCAGACAGCATTCTATATTAGTCTCTGCACATAAACAATTATTACGTCCTCTGACCGGACGTAGAGCTACGTTCGGCCGCCAATAACATGTCGCCACGTGCTCTTACTCTTTACCGCGCGGCCCGACGACTTGAACCGGAGCGGAACCCGGGAATGCTATGTTCGCGATTTCTCTGTATTGCTTAGTATTGCTTTGCAAAAATGAAAAATACCGCTCTGTGAAGACCAATACCATGCAAATACCGAGTTGTACCGAGTTTTTTTACAACTCGGTACAACTCGGTACAACTCAATATTTGCTCAGGATTTGCTCAGTATTGCTAGGGATTTGCTCGATATTGCTAGGTATTTGCTCGGTATTGCTAGAAAAAACTCGGTATTTGATCGGTATTGCTAGGTATTTGCTCGGTATTGGTTATTGCCGAGCAAAATCGACCAATACCTAGCAATACCGAGCAATCTTGGGTCCGTTCCGGGTCGGGTTGTCGGGGCGCGCGGTAAATAATAAAACACGTGGCGCGATTCTAGTAGCGGCCGAACGTAGAGTTGCGTACGTTCACCGGACCAAATAAAAATTCCTGCACAGAATAATTTCTCAAGCCTTTGTGCTTCATAATTCTACGTGGAGTGTAATAGCGGTGTAAGCTAATAGAGCTACATACTATGGATGCAACAGATTCGATTTTTAATTTAATTAGTTAAATAGATTTTAGGTTAAAGTTTGAGCCAACTCATCACCGATTTAATTGTTATAAAAAACAAAATATATTTTAATTTCTGGAGTTGTAATAATATAATCATAAGAAAACTCAAATAATGCATGGTGTATAGATTTCATTGCATATTATGGATTATTACATTTCATATATGATATTGTATTTCATAGAGAAAATGATACAACTCATATATGTATTTCATATATGATACAACTCAAAATATACAGATTCAATTTTTAATTCTTCTATTTTAGATCTTGAAGCATGACTAAACCTAGGGGTGTCAATTTCGGGTCACGGGTCGGATTCGGGTCAAACCCGAACTGACCCGGGTGCGAAACGGGTCGACCCTAACCCGAACCGGGTAGAGAAACGGGTCGAAAAACCGAACCCGGACCCGACCCGGCGGGTTGCCGGGTTGACACGACACGACCCGGTTTGGGTGGCCGGCGGCGGACGCAAGCGCGGCGGGCGGACGCGAGCGGGACAGCGCATGCGCGG
>NW_021319036.1:1133784-1138360 GCF_001605985.2 Dendrobium catenatum
AACAACTGGTGGAAATCGGTAATTTTATATTAATCTTTTTGTGCTATTAGCACAATAATTACAGTGATGGGTTGATTATAATAATGTTATAGTGGCATTATTGTAATAATGCCATTTTTTATGACCATATAATTGCATTGTTTTGTTGGGATGAAATTTTTATGGTGGTCTGGTGATGGTGAATGGTATATAATGACCAAACGACCATGGTGAAATAGCAATGATAGGGTGAAGGTGGTCAGACGAAGACAATCAAGCGATAGTGGTTTAACAAAGGCAATGGTGATCACCAGTAACCAGCGGTACCCAGCATTGATACCGAGCAAAAAAGTGATATGGCTCATTTTGATTGGCCTTCGGACGACGTCCGGTGACCGCACAGAATAATTTATCTAAGAATTGATGTTAATTTATAGTATTTGTTGGTAGCATTTTAGTAAGCGTAATTAAATTTTATAACACTTCATCGGACGTTCTATCATGAATCCTTCGATCATAGACTAATTAATTAGTATTTAAGTATCCTAATGACTTTAAAATTAAACGAACTTAGATTGGTTGGATTTGTCTTATCAAATTGTTTGATTTGATCATAATCATATAAAATTTTGAGACCATTTGATCATTTAATTAATATCCTGAAAGTACCATAAACACTTTTATGTGCTTGATTTGAGCTCATTTGAACTCAACTCATATCACCTTTTGTACATTGGGTTCATCTTATCGAGATATTCAATTTAACTAACCATATGCTAAAATCAAAGTTCAAATAATCGGTAATTTAATTCTGAAAAATTTTAATTTAAATATTATCTTGAGATTCACATTTGATTGAATTCATTTTTTCATTAATACAATGATTTTAAATTAAATATATCCTCAATTGCAAAATAAGTGTGGTAATTATAATCACACAATAATACAAATTTAAATAATTCACAAAAGATTATTCAGTCAATGAAAAATATCAATAATAAACACCATAGATTTTTGTATCATTCTGCATCCAATCAATCTATTTCAACACCTAAATTCAATAATCCTTTAGAGAAATTAGTAAGTTATTTTAATACTTATTTTATTGCTAATAGCACTCTAATTACAATGAATTTATTACACCAATATTAATTATTATATTATTATTCTACATTAATAAATGAAAAAAATTAAGAAATTATCAAACTGATTTAATTAAACAGTTCTATTATTGACACGTCGTCAAAAAATTATCTTAATCGGGCGCGAATCTCGATGCAAAATCAAATTGGAAACTTCAAAAATTAATTCGGAAGCCATTTGAACTCTGATTTCAGTAAACTTACAGTCGAACTGAGCGTCTCGAAAATACAAATCCAACGACATCAAATTCGACTAAATCCGAGCCCAAATGGGTCCAAATCAAGGACCCGAAGTGCAGTTTGAAGGTTTGAACCACAATTTGGGTTAAACGATTTCTAAACTTGACTAGCTTATACTCGAATCGAGCGGCTCAACGAGACAAATCCAACGAGCCCAAGATCTCCGAATTCTGACATCATTAAGGTCTTCAAATGTCTAAAGAAAGGTGCATAATTAAGAGATTCAACATCGGCCGTTCATCCGACTACTCCCAACGAACCCTTGATCATCCACCTATTTACGGGCCATGCCATTCCCAAAATCTATAAATAGAGCCGCTCTCCTCTTGAAATGGACCCCCGGAAGCCTAAGGAAAAAAGAGAAAGATCGGAGATCACTCTTGCTTCCTAGCCTCCTCGACCACCGCCAGAGTTTTGCCGGACCAACGCCGGAGTTCCGCCGGACCACCACATGACGCCCTATGCTCCACCGGACCACCGCCTAACGTCGTTGCTCCGCCGGACCACCACCTATCGCCTTGTGCTCCACCGGACCACCGCCTAACGCCGTTGCTCCGCCGGATCACCACCTGACGCCCTGTGCTCCACCGGACCACCGCTTAATGCCGTTGCTCCGCCAAACCACCACCTGACGCCTTGTGCTCCACTGGACCACTGCCTAACGTCATCGCTTCGTCGGACCACCACTTCAGGCCCTCACCTCCGCCGGACCACCGCCTAACACCGTTGCTCCACCGGATCACCACTTGAGGCCCTCATCTCCGCCAGACCACCTCCTGACGCCGTTGCTCCGCTGAACTACCACTTAAAGCCCTGTGTTCCACCAGGCCACCACGTGAGGCCCGGACTTCCACCGGACCACCACCTAATGCCGAGAGTTCTTCTAAAGTACCGCTATCCTACTACGGTCTTTCAGACTCCTATCTGCTGCCGACTACGGTCCTCCCGACCTCTATCGCCTACTATGGTCACTCCGACCTCCATCACTAGACAATGGTCTTTTAGACCCCGGTCTCCTGTCAATAACAATCTTTCAGACTCCTATCTCCTGTCGACTACGGTCCTCCTGACCTCCGTCTCCTATTATGGTCACTCTGACCTCCATCACCAAACAACAGTCTTTCAGACCCCGGTCTCCTACCGACTATGGTCCTTCCGACTTCAGTCACCTCCAATGGTCTTTCCGACTAAATAAATATGTCTATGTTGAGTATTGTAACTCCCACCATGTAATGCGCTCTATATGACGTACATTTGTAACATCAGACCAAGGCCTTCTCCCTAAGAAGGGCCTCATTTGTAATCGACTACAAATACTAGTGGATTCATTCAAACTGGGCCAGGCCCCGTGATTTTTCCCCCTTTTTAGGGGTTTTTCACATAAAAACTCTGGTGTCTCTTATGAACGCTACACCCTCTCACTTATCTGATTGTGTGCTGGATCTTCGTACAATGCTAAGACGTTAAACTATATATTTCTCTACCGCCGCAACTACTCCAGGACGCAACAATTATTAATTATAATAATTAACATTTTTAATTAACTTGCTAATCCATATTGAAAATGATGTTTACTTGATTAATAAAATAAATATTAAGTTTTTTGTTAATCAACAATTAAAATAAATGGGAGAAAATTTTCTTGTGATTAATTTTATGATTAATGATAGTAAGTAATTGCTGAAATATATTGTCTATTATGACATAAATTAAGGTAATTAAGATATTAGTTGGTTGTTAGAAAATGCATTTTATTGTTGTGACTAAATTAAGCTATTGTCTATATTGAGATTTGCATATTAAAATCTAAAGTTTACTATTTAAGTATACATAGCATTTTAAATATTAAAATAAAATTTATTAACCCTTCCATAAAAAATCCTAATCTATCCCATAATCTAAAGTTTACTATTTAAATATACATAGCAGATGCCTGTGAAGTCAACTTACAGTATATTTTAAAATTAGGTCAAATGCAAATAAATTTGAAATATATCAAAATAAACTGCAAAGTAAATATAGTATTCATCAAAATTTTATTTTGTATTTCATTTTCATCAACAGCCTCTTCATATAAGTCAATTCCTACCCTCCATAATGAAGTGTTGGTGTTAGGTCCATTCAAAAAGATTAATTATAGTGTAATTTACATAGTCAAAGAAAAAGAGGCATCAAATATCAATCAGTCCAAACCAACAACCCAAAATATCATATAAATAATAATAATATTTGTTGCATCCTGTCGTATTTGCGGCGGTAGAGAAGTATAAGGTTTAATGTCTTAACGTTGTACGAAGATCCAAAACGCATATAGATAAAAAGAGATAGGGTGTAGTATTCACAAGAGAGACCAAGATTTTTATGTGAAAAACCCCTGAAAAGGGGAAAAACTACAGGGCCTAACCCAGTTTGAATGAATCAACTAGTCTTTGCTGTTGATTACAAATGAGGCCCTTTATTGGGGGGAAGGCCTTGGTTTGATGTAACAAATATACATCATATAGAGTGTGTTACATGTTGAAAACAAGAAGAATCATGTTGATGTGTTCAATTGGTCGGAAGGGCAAAACTCGGCGTGCGACGGAGGTCGGAAGGACTATTGTTGGTGGGCGACATAAGTCAAAATGACCGTAGTCGGCGGGCGACGGAGGTCATAAAGACTGTTGACTAGCGACGAAGGTCGGAAGGACGGAGTTGGGCAGAAGTCCAACGTTGGATAGAAGTTCGACGAATGTCTGCTGATGGCAGAAGTCCGGCGTCGGGTAGAAGTCCGACGGAACTAGTTCGATGATGGGCAAAAGTCTGGCGTCGGATAGGAATCTGGCAACGCACTGAAGTCCAGCATTGGATAGGAATCCGATGACTGGTGAAAGTCCGATGTCAGATAGAAGTCTATCGATAGACAGAAGTTCGGCGTCTAATAGAAGTCCAGTGTCCAATAGAAATCCAATGATGGTCGACGGACAGGCAGAACTCTAGCGTCAGTCGGCTGCCGGGTGAAATTATAGCGGCGCGTAGTCGAGGAGTCTCTTCCTTCTCTTTTTGCTTCCTTGTTTAATTTCAGCGTTTGTTGGCGATCAGACTGAACTTCGACGTCGATCGGTTGCTGGGTGAAAGTCCGGCTGGTCGAGGAGGAGTCTCTTCCTTGCTTCATTCTCTTCTCTTCTTTATTGGGCCTCCTTCTTCAACCACACCCCCCCCCCCCCCCCCCCCCT
>NW_021319036.1:1138460-1145261 GCF_001605985.2 Dendrobium catenatum
TATTCTTGAGATATATATATATATATATATATATATATATAATGTGCATGACATTGTCTATTCGATGTTGTAATTTAAGTTACCCCCAATCTTAATTTAACTCATTCTGAATTGATAAAATCATAAATAGTAATGAAATTTCCCAATTACGTACAATCATGCATGAGACATTAGCGCAACTAACCTTCTAAGATTGTAGCAAGTTTGCCCCCTAATAGATAGTCATTTTTGGTAGATAACATTAAACTATTGCATGTTAGAATATTCAAGACGATAGAGTAAGAGAGTTTAATATTTTAGCATTACATGGTGATTCAACACATATGCAAATAAGAGAGAAGTTACAAAAGACACCTGAGATCATATATGGAAAGCCTATATAAAAGAGAAAAACCACAACGCCTGACCTAGTTGAAATAATTTCACTATTAATTTTTTTTCTTTTATAAATGATGTCTTTCTCTATGATTATGGAAGATATTTATAAAATATAGTAGACATCAGGGGCGGAGCCAGGATTTTTATCATGTGGAGGCTCAAATCATTAAAGTAAAAAAAAATCTCAACCTTTTTCATTCGGGCTTGGGATCGATATAGTCGGTTTTAATTTTTTTAATCATTAGATTCATTATAAAAAGATAAAATATATGATAAATAAAAAAAAAACTTACAATTGAGAAAACTAAATCTTGATATTCTTCTTATCTATCATCTATAATTTCTCCTGCCGAATCTTCATTTTTTTGAAATCGTTGTACAATCAAGTCATTGTCAATACTATTAAATATATCATTTTTAACATAAGTAACAGTCATTCATCACAGAGTCTCATACGATTGCATAAATGATTTTTTATAATGTTCATTGTATAAAATGTTCGTTCAATTGTTGTTGTAGCAATTGACAATATCAAAGCAAGCTTTATAAGTAAGAACACCAAAAGAAAAATACCATTCTTTCTAGTCTTCATCATTTTCTAAGCAAGTTATTCAAGTCCTTTTAAATTCATAAATGCATCATTCGATCTCATGTCAACAATAAAATTTTCAATTTAATTATCTAGTATGATGAGATCCATTTCTGACGCGTGATCAAGAATTCTCTTATGGGAAGTTATTTTTACAAGCAAATTTATACACCATCAAGCTAAGGTGACACCAGTTTAGGTCGAGTGAGACAACCTCAACTAAAACTTCAGACATTTGATTTTGGCTTTGCTCTAGTTGGAATTCAAGTTGAGTTCAACGAACTTATTTTTATATATAAATTGAAAAAAATCAAATAGATATGTAGCTGATGCTACATTGGTGAAACTTAAAGTTTGGAAGGACATGAAAATTTTCCTGCTTTTCGGATTTTGCCTGGGCTTACAGCTTACTATTTATATTTCTTCTTAAAAAATTAATTATGTTTTCACTAGTCACTACAAATATATGTTCCTTCCTTAATCACTACAAAAAAATAGGATTTTCGCAGCACAATATTTCACCTTTCCCGGCGGTTATAACCGCCAAAATTTTCTTTGCAGCGGTCGGAGAACCGCTACATAACCGTTGTTTTTGCAATCCGCTGCAACGACCTTCCGCAGTGGTTTGAAGACCGACGGGGTAGCTATTTACGTCTAGCATTTTTTTGCAGCGGTTATCACCGCTGCAAAAGTACAGAAATATGGCGGTTTTAACCGCCATAATAGCTAGCGAAATCGACCTGATATCCGCTTTGAGGCGGTTTTCTGGGCTGTAGTGGCGGTTATAACCGCCACTAAAGTACAAAATTTTTTTTGTGGCGATTTTAATCGCTATAATGGCTACCGAAATCGAGCAGATAGCCGCTTTGCGGCGGTTTTCTGGTTTGGGGGGGGGTTTGTTGGTTTGTGGGGGGGGTTATACCCGCCACTAACGTCCAGAATTTTTTTTTTTTAAATTGTGAAACCTGGCCGTTCACCCTAGATCTAAGTTGGTTAACCAACTGTGACCTCAAACAGACCTGTAACAAACAATATAGAAATATTCATCCTTGGTAAAGCATGACGTTAATTGGTAATCAAGAGTGTTAATATATGAAAGCCTAAAGTAAAAGTCATAACAATAACAATAATAACAATTACTATTCCATTCATGGAAATGAGAGGTTACTAGGAAATGTACAAGTAATAAAACAATTAGAAATCACAAAATGCCAAGTCAAACTCAAGAAAGATTACTATGAAACACTATTTCTTATATATAACAAGGAAATGAGCACAAAAAACAATCTTACATTTCAAAGTCCAAACAACAAAAGTTTTAAATTACATAAAACATCCACATAACCAAAAGCATCACATCTAATAATAGTGCTCATCAGCAGACTGTCAGGCATCAGATAAATTGTCATTTCCACCCTGAAAATAATATAAAGAGAATGAGATAATAATAATCAAGCAATTTACATTTAACTTCATTTCTGATCCTCCATGGGGTGGATGATTCCTTTGCGTTTCTTGCATAAACTGTCTCATCTCATCACGAAAAGAGGCAAATTCTCTCTCCTGATTATCACGAAATGATATGAACTCCTCTCTAAGACTAGCTATCTGTCCAAAACTGCTGCCGCTACCACTACCTTCTTCATTTTTGCTTTGAGGAAAGAATCTAGTCGGCGTAACACCAAATCCCTGGGTACGAACTCGACCTGAATGTTCTGGTCCCATAACTATAGCAAAAACTCTCTCATTAGCTTCAATATTTCCTTCTTCAGGTGTAAGCCCTTCTACGGCAAGAAGATTGCATGCCTGCGTCTACAGTTCAAAAACATATAGTTAAATATATTTAAGAATGGATTTATAAAAAAATTTGTAATAACTATATATATGTCCCCATCGCTGCATAGCGTCCTCAGATAACCATGTCCCATCTTTGTGCATCCTATTAATTTTCCATAATTGTAATCTGTCCGTAATAGACTACAAAAAATTATAATAACAATGTAAGTTTGAAAATAAAGTATTTAATAGTTATAAATGTTTAATTCCATACCGTTTCTTTTTTCTCTTCGAACTGAACTCACACGACCCATTGTGTGAGGACAAGTTTGTTTCTTGGCATTGGCAGAATTTTTCGCAGCCCTTTCCTGTAATACATGTTAATGTTACATTCCAAATTTTAAAATATGTAAAAAAAAAAATTAATCATAATATTTACCTGGTCCTCTGGCTTTGACCATTTGTTAACAAGTTGACACCATTGCAACTGATCTACTCCAGCTGGAACTGTCTCTAAAATTTCTTGAATTCGTCTACTGTCCCAATGCTCAGCCTTTAAGGTGGTTTTATAATTACGCCATTTAACACCAAGGGATTGAAGAATCCATTGGCGCATATGACTAGGAAACTCAAATTTAGACTACAGTTACAAATATGATATGGTTAATAATATAAAACATAAAAAATTCAAATTTGCTATGAAATAAATATACCTCAACTTCAGCTAACATTTTTTCTTATATGGCTCCATACCCTTATTTCTCCAATCAGGGAATGATATTGGAGCCAAAACAGAGTCTCTTGCAACAACACCAAGATATGTACCTAGCAAAATCGACTCAGGTATGTTACAAGGGATGTTATTTTCATTTAATTCTATATGAATTCGTGTCCCTGGCGGCATATTCTGTATATCAGCACATGTTGTTCTCCCCCTACGCCTTAAAGGATTTCCTTGATCATCTACATAATTCAAAATAAATTAATAAGCATAATAGGTCCTTGCTCATCTACATAATTCATTTAAAATAAAATGAATGTTATAAAAACAAATCATACCTACGAGCCATACCCCCTCTTGTGGGGCTGGAGCTGCACCAGAAAATGAATGTTGTGAAGCCTGTTGTGTCCCACTACCCTCAATCTCTTCTTGTGAATCTGGCTGTACTGGAGTAGAAGGTATGATTGATTCAGTCTCCCTAATGCTTTCACCTCTACTTGATCCTCCTCTACTTGATCCACCTCTACTTGATCCTCCTCTACTTGATCCACCTCTGTAAACTGCCTTCTTTGCTTGTCTGAAACGACTACCTCCTGCCATTTTCTGCAATGGAAAAAATTAGAAGTTATTTTTAGGAAACCAAAAGAGAGGGAATGAATAAGAAAATGTATAACAAAACTGTCTAATAAGTAAACAAAAAATATTATCCAGTTTTCTCTAAGGTTAGAATATGATCACATGTTGTTTTAGAAAAATTAAGCACTTTGAACAGCAAAATAATAACATTCTGTAAGTTACCTGCCTTAGGCTTATCAGATCCAATGAACTTGACAGCAAAGCATACACAAAAATGTCTTTCAACATCCAGTGTATTGGAGAAAACCTTTGTATTGCAAGCATCGTAAAATGTAATAGTTGGCCAAATGCTGATACAACCATCAAGTTTCTAACACCATTATAATTCTACAACTTTAATTAGCAACATCTCATTCAATTCAGAGAAAATCATGATAAACATAGTAGTCATAAAACATGGAAACATAGTAGTCATAAAACATGGAAACTTTAACTAGCAAACACAAGAATTGCTTCATCAAACATGGAAACATAGTAGTTCTTCAACATAGTAGTCATAAATCACTTAACAAAAAAATTCATAAGGAAATATTACAATCAAATGCATCTCGTGGTTTAACTCTCACAACAAAATTCCAATTCAGATTTTTAGCATCTTCAATGTAAAATATAGGCTCCACTTGTGAAGAGAAAACAAAAGGATCATCATGGATTTTCTGACCTGTATGAATAAACCTTGAGAAGTTCACAAGTGTGTAACCAAATTCATCTTGTTTTATGCCTGTTGAACTTGTGTTTGCCCAATCACATTTGAATAATATCACCTTGAATATGTTAGAGTAATTAATTTCAATAATATCATTAATTTTTCCATAATAACTAAAATTTCCAATCTCTGTTGTATTAACAACACCAAAATTCTGTGTTTTTTTTCCTTCATCTCGTTCTTTAGTATGAAAAATATAACCATTAATGAGTAGACCCTTATATCTGTTTGCAATTTTGTTGGGGCCCTTAGCCAGTGCTTTGATTTCTTCTGAGATTTCCAAATCATTAGAACTTGAAACCTAACAAGGAATAAAAAAAATATATTTATTATGTCATGATATATTTAATATTAAATAACAATGTAAGTTTGAAAATAAAGCGTACCATATCACGCAACCACTCGTGAAATATTTCATTAATAAGTCTCTCTAAATCTATATATGTTAGATGTGTATGCCCGCGTCGCTTTCTTCTCTCTCTATCTTTGAAAAGTTGTCTATAACTTTCAATATTATCACAATGTCGGAGAACATATCTATGTGCCTGAACCAAAGAATTATCATCTAAGGTGAATGAAGTCGCCTTTCCCAAGGGAGTACCACCACTTGAAAATTTAAAAATAAATTGTGCCTCAGCTGTTGTTGCGGCTTTATTCAAAGATTGAGATTGCTCAAGATATTTAGAACAGAAATTTATCCCTTCTTCAGCAATATAACCCTTCGTAATAGAACCTTCAGGTTGTGCTTTGTTAGCTACATAGTCTTTTAATACTATAAAAAATCTGTAATAATAAAAACCTTTGTGAGATTATGTCAAGTTGAACAATAATAACTTGAATTAGTAATTACAATTGAAATACCTCTCAAACGGATACATCCATCTATACTGAACCGGACCACCTAATTTTACTTCCTCTGCCAAGTGAATAAGTAAATGAATCATGATCGTGAAGAATGATGGGAGTATTGATCTTTCCATTTTACACAATGTTATTGCAATATTATTCTGGAGTATGTCCAACTCTTTTGGATCGATAACCTAGGCACAAATCGACTTCAAAAATTTTGAAATCTCCACTAGAATATGTATAATTTCATCGGATGGAGAACATGACCTCAAAGCAATGGGTAGAAGTTCTTCAATTAGCACATGACAATTATGACTTCTTAAGCCCACAATCTTACATTCAGTAACATTAATACACCTTGAGATATTAGATGCATAACCTTTGGGCATTTTCATATTTTTCAAAACTTGACAAAACATAAGTTTCTCTTTTTTCGATATTGTGAAGCAAGTTGGTGGCAAAAAATAAGAACCATCTTCAAGAATTTGTGGATGCAGCTCGGTTTTAATTGCAATGTCAACTAAATCTTGTCGTGCTTGCAAGTTATCTTTAGATTTATCAAGATCAAGTAAAGTGCCAATGAAATTATCACATACATTTTTTTCAATATGCATGACATCAAGATTGTGTGGTAGTAAATTATACTCCCAATAAGGTAGCTCAAAGAAAATTGATTTTTTCTTCCAAATATGATGCTCACTGAATTCTGCAGTACGCCCTCTTTTTAAGCTTCTAGATTTGCCCAAATCAAACTGAACATTTTGTAATTTTTGTAAAATATCACTACCAGTATTCCTTCTAGGTGCTTTACGGATCTCTTCTGTATTATCAAAGTACTGTTTCTGATGATGGAATAAGTGATTTTCTGGTAGCCAACGACGATGACCCATATATGAGAATTTCTTTCCCTTATACAACCATAAAGACTCTGTATTTTCGGCACAACAAGGACAAGCAAATCTACCTTGAGTGCTCCAACCAGAAAGCATACCATAAGCCGGAAAATCATTGATCGTCCACATTAACACAGCTCGTAAGTTAAAAGATTGTCCAGATGCTGCATCATAGGAAATGACTCCATGCCATAGTTCAGACAACTCATCTATTAATGGTTGGAGATAGACATCTATATTATTTCCTGGACTC
>NW_021319036.1:1145361-1191732 GCF_001605985.2 Dendrobium catenatum
TGTATAAAAAAGAAGCGCAAAGCTCCATTCAAATTTACAAGAGGCATAAAATGAGCATACCAAAAACAAGCTCTCCTCTCCTTTCAAAAACTTTTAAAACTTGGAAGAATTCATATACAACATGATAAAATCAAAGGCTTGATTTTGACTTTTTGCGATTGTGACGTAATTACTTTGATACATTATTCTATAAGATTTTTTTTTGAAATCAAGTGGTGAATGGATCCTTTTTCATATCCAATTGAATTTTTTTGAGTTAGGTCATTGATTTCAAAAGACTACTTTATCTTGAAAGAAGTCCGAGCTTAAGGTTAACATGATCGGATATTCTATCATTTTTTGGATTTTTGATGTTGTTAAATCATTAACTTACAAATCTTTAAAATCAATCACATGGAAGACTACATCATGTTCATGCCTTGTTCAAAAAAGTAAAAAATAAAACAGGGTTTAGCTTACTTTGTGTCCTCGTTCCTCCTTTTTGAGGTGTCAAAAGGGGGAGTAGGATGTTTGAGTGTTTTCACTATGTTATGTATTCTAAATCTTTGGAAGTTTTCTATTTTTTTTTGCACTGCTGTTTTGGAATTAATCGTCGGAGTGTTTTGCCATCATCAAAAAGGGGAGATTGTTGCAAATCTTTTTTCATGAATTATATTTTGATGATTAGCAAACACTCTTGTTTCTCTACGACTGCCTTTTCTACTGACATTTCAGGGCCATAAGATCGGATGGAAATCAAAACCAGCTCAAGTTTGAATAGACTAGGTCTGAGTCAGTCTATAATTTTCTTTTTCCCTTTATTGAGTCAATTGTAATCATTGAAGTGTTCTGATGCTAAATAACCCTACACACACACACACTTGAGTGATTTTTCTATCTGATTTAGAATTTTTGCTTTTACTCACATCATCCCGGACGATCGAGTTCAAAATAGAAATCCTAATCAGGACATAGTGTTAAGGCAGCCGTCATTAGTCGATCGGCCTGAACGATACATGTATCGGCCAGGACGATAGACTCAAAACAAAAAGAATCATCCACCATGATCTATTTAGGTATTTTTTATTTTTGGAAATTGGCTAGGATGATCGTTTATCGGCCTGGACAATTTGATATAATTATGCCTAAATTGATCAGGCAATTAAGTAAAGCAATTAAGATGATCGATATGATCACATCAGCCTGGACGATCAAAATATCAGCTGGGATGACCCATTCAAAAACCTCAAGTTGCTCCTGGATGATCAAGATTGGCCAGCTCAAATTCCGGGCGATGCTCTGGACGCTTTTCCCTTGATTTGAACTAATTGTCTGGGATGATCAAGCTATTTTGGAATCGTCCAGAACTCTTTTTAGAGCAATTGTCTGGCCGATGGTCTATGATTTGAACTAATCGTACAGGACGATTTATAATTGTCCTGGATGATAGGAACACTTTTATTCTATTCGTCCCAGACCGTCTCAGCTGATTAGGCTCAAGTTGCATTGATCGTACAGGACGATATTAATATCGTCCTAAACGATAATGTCGGCAGCTTGCAATTAATGAGCTATTTTTAAACTCTTCTATTTAAGGGCTATTGTTCAAATTTTGGAACAATCTTTTGCTGCTGTCTTGACCTAAGAAAGCCTAGAGGAGAGAGAGAGAGAGAGAGAGAGAGAGAGAGAGAGAGAGAGAGGATCTTGTGAGGGGGAGCTTGTGAGGGAGATTCACAAGGGTTGCTTCAAGCATCATTCCACTTCTTCTTCTACTAGAGTCTCTTGTCCTTGGAAGGGTTGGGAGAGGTAAGCTTCAACGATTTATCGAGGTTCTCTACCTGCTTCAGGAGGAAGCAAAAGGAGTTAGGTTCTATGCCTTGCCGGGGGTGGAAAAAAGGAGGTTTTTTTAAAGGCTTATTCACCTTACTGTGGGAGCAAAAGGAGAGTCACTTTGGTAGTGCAATACTCGGAGGGCGCCTCCGGGGAGTGGACGTAGGTCGCATTGACCGAACCACTATAAACCCTTGTGTTCTTTTTCTTACTTCCACGCTTAATTTTTTCGCACTTATTTTTCTATGGTGATTTTGGTTTGAGCATTGCTGGTCTTTGGTTTAAAGATTTTTTAAAAATACCAAACTTTTTAAAAAACCATTTCCCCCCCCCCCCCCCCCCTTTTGGTTAGCCTTGGGCCAGTTCATAAGGGACTAGCATTCCTAACGAACTTTCAGTGGGGAATTTGGTCATAAGGCTAAATGCTTCAAGGTAGTTCGTCCCATATTCTTAACAATGTCCTTGACCTACTAGTCTTACTTTGAAGTGGGCTATAAAGCAATTGGAGTTAAATTTGGTGTGAAATGTCCAGCTGCTACCAAGCACTGGGGTGCTGAGTGGAGGTCATACTAATGTCCATGTACCCTACTGTTGAAGGGCAAATAATTAAGTAGCCATGGCATTACGCCAATGAGAGAATTTTGCTGCTTCAGTATAGGAGGTTGGGTCCAATTGGCGGGAGGGATGAACAATGTTGTGGAGGTTGAATAGATTAAGGAGATAATATGGTTTGAGAGAACAAGTTTTTAGTCTAGTTATTATAGAATGAGATGAATGTAGCATTAGCATGGAGGCTGATAAGTATGGGAAGTGAAAAGGAGCTTATGAACTGGAATCTGCAGAGATGATTGAAGATGGGTTTGGTTGTTGTAGTGGTGATGTAAAGGTTGCTAGAGTGATGAGAAGAGAGGGGGATTTGTTGGAAGGGTGATGGTAGCAATTGGGGAAGAAATTTGTGAGGTGGTGTACGATAAGATGTTTGAGGTGCGGATTAGAATATTTGGCATGAGCTATGATATTGTAGGTGGCTACATAAGGATATGATACCAAATGATGAATGCCATTTTGAAGAAGGAATGATTAAGGGGTTGTTTGGTTGTCTGAATTAGGAGGGTAAAGTAAAACAAATACATGTATTTACTAAATTCGGATGTTTGGTTAATTTTGAGCGGAACAAAAGAAAACTTAGCGGATTAGAAGAAGATGACGGAAGGATGTAAAAAGACAAGTATTTTGGATTCGTGAGACTTCTTGGAGTAGACGAAATGGTGGGTAGAGTAGTAACGGCGGCGACGACGATAGCGGCCATTGTTGCTGGTTCGTGCTGCGTTGCTTCCCACCTCTTGTATTGTAGATAGAGAGCGATGGGGATAAAAAGAGCAACTTGCTCTATGGATGGGTACATATTGATTCATATGAATACTAAATACCCATTAGAATAATTGAAACTTAGCGGTTGCAAGTTGGATTTAACTTAAATCGAGGTCAGTACCAGTGGAGGCAGAGTCCAAACCTACGGTGAGAACAACACTGCCACCGGAATGAGTCCCCGTCCCATTTTGAATTAAATTCCGTTCCCTCTGGTTCGCTGAGCTTTCTCAGGGTCTTCAATATAGGCGTCAAGTTTGTACCACAAAATAATACTAAATATTATAACAACACTGTTTTTATAAATACACTAATTTTAATGTCAAAATAAATTATTAAGAAACAATGCTTTTACTTTACTCTGGATGTACCTAACCAAACAACGGAAATAATTCTCCTGCATTTATTTTGCAGACAACCAAATAGGCTCAAAGTATTCAGAATGCTTTACATTTACTTTACACTGCATTTCTATTTTAGGCAACCAAACAACCCCTAAGTTGGGAATTGAGATATTCCTTACCACCATAAGATCATAGACTTTTTATTTAGTGGGAGAGCTGGTTTTCAATGAAGGTTTTGAACTTCATAAAGATTGGAGCACTTCAGATTTTTTTTGCATAAAAAAAAAATCCAAGTAAATCGTGAGAAGTCATCAATGAAAACAACATAATATGTAAAGCTTTGATGTGAAGTTACTGGGGAAGAACCCCATACATTATAGTGAATGAGAGATAGGCGAGGAGAAGTTCTAGTAGTAGATTAAGCTGGGAAAGATATATTGTGGCCTTTGGAGACCTTATAAGCAAAAAAAAAAAAAAAAAGTAGAAGCTAGAATGTGGAGCTGCTTGTTGATGTTGGAGTTGGTAGTAAGCACCTAATGGTAAGGGTTGCCTAGTTAGTTGTGCCATAGAGACAATGCTTGGAAGATAGCAAAGAGGGATGTGTTCTTAGATAGTTGGCAAGAAGATTGGATAGGATAGAGGCCTTTATGGCTTGGTAGGATGGGGGAAGTCCATTTAGCTTATAGAGTCTAATGTGCTCCATATCAATGTTAGAATCGACTGTCGCTATATTATCAATAATTGTTTTGATCTCTGTGAAGTATTGTGTCATAGTAAGGTTTTTTATGGTGATGTTATGAAGCTCATTCTTGCTGAATCACGCTTGATATGTTAGATGCTTGTAGGAGGCGCTCAATAGTAGTCCTAATGGATGAGCAGGATTTAAGATGTATCATTTATAAGAGGACCGAAGGGGAGAGAGTGGAGCAAATTGCTGCAACAATATTTTGATCAATGAGAATCCACTTGGTATATATGGGATTTGTCATTGTGGTGCATCTGATAGTTGGGTGAGGCAAGGAGGTGTAGTAGTTGTAGGTAGGAGAAATATTGCAAAGCCGTTTGCTCTAAGAAGCATAAGAACTTGTAATTTCTACATGGAGTAGTTCTCATTAATAAGTTGGGTAGGGATATTGGTTTTGATGTTTAAGATGACAAACTTGAGGGAACTAGGAATGCTGATCAGTGAAAGTGGATAAGGGAGGGTCTCCTATCTGCAAAGAATAGGACTATGCCATTTCTGGAGATGGGAAAGTTTAAACCTGCTCTAATACTATAAAGAATAGTAACATCAAGTTTTTACTGAACTGTAATTATTAGCATTCTCTTTATATGAATGTATTCCTACTGTAGAGTATATATATGTAGAAGATTGCTCTAGCTTTACACGGGTGTGCGATGCATTGGTGCATTTATTAGATAATGGTTGTGATCCTTTCCTTGTGTTAATGAGTATAAGGCTACTATTATTAGTATCTTTGAGTGTCTAAAGTATCTTGAGTGTCTCAGGGCTAAGTTCTCATGTTCTTTTTCAATTAGACTTTGCATACATATTATCCTTTCTATTTGTTGAACCTACCATATTTGATATTTTTACACTAAGATCCTTGGAGATTATGTATGAAGCTAGAATACTAATCACGACTTTAATCAAGAATTCTTTTAAAGTTTTACCCTAATAAAATAATTAACCATAGGAGCTTGATCATATAATGGTCCTAAACATAAAGTTAAATTAACCATAGAATGTCTTTTTTAAATATTCTAAATAAAAACATATTTGTCTTATAAAGCCAAAAAGTTCATTATTCCAATCCTTCAAATAATATGACTACTTTTTTATAAGGTATTCTAAAGATAAATATAATTAATTTATCTTTATTTATATTCTATTAAAAGTATGAAGGTTTTTTTTTAACTTCTTGAAGTGATATTTATCCTCCTTCATGGTGCTCTTTCAAAGCTCAAGAAGAGGTCCTTTTTAGGTATCAATGAAACTAGCCTACTGATTGAGAATTGATAAAGTTATTTTGTAAAAGAATTCATATTAAAAAATGAAAAAGATAATACATAATTTTAACCAAAATATTATTTTTCATAAATTATATTAATATTAATGAAATGAATAATCAAGCTTCTTAATATATTTTACATTATTTGATAATGTTATATAACAATTTTATAAGGAATCATGCTAATAAATTTTTTTCTCAATATAAGTTACAAGGCAATTATTAAATCACTCTTCACCAATTCAATTAATTAATTGATGCTTAAAAATCCTCTTTGTAAGAAATTCTCTCTCTATTATTGTAATACAAACTCTTAAAGTTCATGCTAAGATTACAAGTTTATAAACTAGGAGATACATACTTTTTTTTTTCTTAACTATTTATTTTGCAAGATTAGCAATTGCACTTAAAGATCCTAACTTAGTAGTAGTGTGCATATTAATAATGCAAGGGAAAATTTGGATGCTTAAGACCCATAACCTCGACTGTAAAAAGATCATTTGGATGTAGCTCTACACAGTGAATTTGATTCCCTTTAGTATTATTATTATTATTATTATTATTAAAAGGTAGATATTTCATTAAGACTAAAAGAAGGGGTATTTGACGTTACAAATTGGAAGGAAATTAACAATTCCTTCATAAGGCCAGAAACCAAAAGGCAAAAAAAGCCAAACAAAGGAAAAAAAGGAAAAGAGAAGAAGGAAAGAAAAAGCCCCCAACTAACAAAATGAAGTCGCCTATGGTATTGAAGAGAACACCAAAAAAGCAAACATGAAATCTCATTTGATTTTGGTAGCCACTACAATATGCACAAGAAGACCTTAACATTGGTCAATTGAGGGGACCAAATCCCCACCTTGGAGCTCCTAAATTGCTTTTTTCCACTTTCTTGTGGCAGTGGTGACAAGCCCTAACTAAAGTTTTTTATGTAAGGGACCTTGAGATAGTCTAGGTCTTTTCTTGGAGAGATTCAGGCTTTTGTTAGAGAAATCCGTTTGGAGAGAATTATGAGCAGAGAAGACTATAGGCTTTGGGATGGACACTACATATGTACGAATGGGGCACCACTTTTCATGTTCTATAGAAGGTGAAGTGAGAAATTGGACTTTCTGCTTAGGCTTTCTTTTTCTAATGATGACATTCCAAGAACCCAATTAGTCCACATCAAAAGATGGTAGCTAAGTAGACATAGGATTAGCACTATTATGTAATTCCATATCAATATAAGGAAAATTACTATCAATATGGCTATTAGGATGCATCTTAACCTTGTGAGGGAAAGACTCCGCTTTATGGTCAATAATTACACAATTGAAAGATAAATGGAAAAGGCCCTCGTACTCAACTCTTTGGAAAAATCTACCATTTAGGCCTTTGATCCAAAATCCAGGAGACAATTTCTTTGTCAAATCAGTGCATAAGAAATTTGACCCCCCAAGATGACTGCTCATCCATCCGAAGTGGTTCTCCAATCAAAGCATCCGTACGAGTGATATTGGAAGGTTCCCAATACATTAGAGGAAGTCATGGAAATCATACCCAAATTAGAGAGGTGAACCCCTTTATATCATCAATAGAGAAGGAGGCCACTTGTCCAAGCTAATTATGCTTCCATCCACAATCCAAGGCCCACCTCTGAGGATGATATCACAGGCATCAAGGCTTTGAAAAATACAAATAAAAGCAATTTGGAGAAATGGTGATAAATTGGAACCCCCCAATATGAGACCATCTTCTTGAAAGTTCACCATGAAGCCAAGTAAAAGAGATTCTCTTGCCTAGAAGTTTTCCAACTGGAGCACATTCTAATTCAGCAATATTTTCTTGAACTTTTTTAAAGTTAAGGCTCAAGCAAACGCCATCTTCATCAAGCACCTCTTCTTTAAGAATAATTTCTATAGGTATATAAGAAGGCTTCCTCCAAACAAAATGTCTTGGGCTTCAATCACTAAAAATAAGAGATTGCTTTGGGGAACATTGTTTGGTAGATTATTGCTAAAATTCTGCACCAACAACTCCTAAGTTAATTGAAAATTCCTTAGAGAGATTAACACAAACATCTGAAGTGTAGTGTTATGTAGCATTGAGCTCTTGAGCTGAGGGATTGTGAATGTTTACACACCTGCAAGAAGACAAGCCATCCATGGTCCCATTCAAAACATTCACACAATCCAATCCAGAAACATCATTCAATTCCCCAATTTGGATTAAGGAAGGATGTTTGGACCTGGAATAGCAATCACTTATAAGAGCTCATAGATAGAAGAGTCACGATCTTAAGGGGCAGACAGAGCAAACTCTCCTAGATCTAAATCCCTCTGTTCAACTGAGACTTGCATGATACCCCACTGATACATTTAAACCCAATGACATGGTTAAGCTACAAAACTATCCTCACTGGCATGACCATCCTTAAAAACTTGGTCACATAGCTCATGTTCATTTCTCTCCAAAACCTTCCAAAAATTTTCATGCTTAGAAGCTTTTCGACCACCACTACCCCCACTAGAGCGAGGAGAAGATTGACAGCCACACCTCCTCACCATGGAGCCATTGATCTTAAATGTTAATGCTTCACTTTATAACTCAAATTCTATTGCTATAGGGGGAGTGAGCAAATTTGATTCCCTTTGTCAAATACAAAGAATATATCAACTAGGTTTAAACATGTCAAATAAAAACATAACTCATTCCTAACCTCACTGAACTTATTATTTAACTATTAAAGATGCATATAAACTATAATTTAAAACAACTAAAATAATTAGAAGCATATTTAGAATATCATCATCTCTCCATCTTGGCTATTAATGAGCCTTGAAGATAGAATTCATAACTAAAACATTAATTTCAAACAAGTTACAAAAAATATAACACTTCATCCAATAAAAAAATTGCATTTCATCCTCCCACATAATCTGCAGTCTTTGTATGAATACTTGTGCCAATTTTATCACATTCTCTTTGTCAATTCATTTATAATATCTAATTTATTAATTAAAAAATGCACTAAAAAGACAAAGTCAATTATTTCATTTTATTTATCAACATGCCAAATTTAACTAATAATTAAACATTTATCCTATCCTCCTTGAGAATCTCAAGCAATATGAGTATAAAAGAATATATTTCATGAGACAAAATATCATCACACCAACGCATTAAAATTAGACTCTTGATCTTATCCTAAACTACAAATTAACTCTCTAGTTTTGAGGTGCTCAATAGTTCTATCATTTCAAATGGCATAAAGATTATCATTCCTCATGCAAGATTCTCCAATAATACTTATAATTCTTGAAATAAACTTAAATATATTCTTCATTTGCTAATAGTTGTTTAAGTAACTATCAAACACAGTTATAATTGACAAGTAAAGTAATGAACATAAAATATTTAAAAATTATCATTAAGGATGAGTTCTTATACATAAAACGCCTCTCATGTATTAGATACCACATTCTAACCTTGACCATATATCTTATATAAGCTCAATGAATGTTTGTCTAATATAAGGTTAAGAGCTATCTTAAGTACAAATATTGAGGCTGACAAAATAAACTTATTAATAATGAATCTCTCAATAACTTGCCCTTTTTTAATCAACATATCTCATTATGATAGCCATTTGTTACTTCTTTATCACATCGTTGGATTCATTTATTAGAATAAAAAGGTAAGAATTACTAATCATTCATAGTGAAAAGTAAGGTGTCAATAATAACAACCAACAAAAATTATTTTGAACCTTTAATGAAGTCAACGTTTGCTTCAAACTAGCATTTGTAAATACAACTTTTTTATCTTCTTCATTATGATTAGCGAGAAAATTAAAAAGTTGAAAATAATTTCCATAGTTATACAATTCAGAAGATTCATCTTGACCACTAAATAACAATCCTTGGCTTGTCTTGATTTGAAATCCTTAACTTGCCATGTAGAAGGAATTAAACAAAATCAACATATGTTGTCCATAAGACCCAATATTCATTTTTATTCAGGTCATTCTTACTCAATCACATGTAGGGACACCCTATTCCTAGAGCTTTATTAAGTCCTCATATTTTCATCATGTTATATTGCATGTATTATTATATTCCTCAATATATATTAGAAGTTTTATTTTACTCTTCAAATTTTGAACTTGTGGCTTCATAAAATTCGGCCCCACCCTCCGACCACTTTGCGTTTCTTTCGGGGGGAGTTTTAACAGAATTTAGGTTATGGGGTAAATTTTGGAAGGCAGATGGGCTTGCAGATAATATACTACCCAGAGATTTTGCCCTCATTTTGTGAGGACTTTATGATCTGAGTTCTGGTTTCCTATAGGAGCAAGCCCCTAATTAAATACCTCTCTCGATCACGAGAGAGAACTTTTGATTAAGGCTAGTCATCAAACAGATATGTAGAAAATATATGTTATATGGCATATAATAGCAACGTGGGCTTTGGTTTGAATATTTGGAGATTTGGAAAATTGATATTTAAAATAAAAATTACACCATCTTGCATTTAAAGCGGATGGTGGGGGAATGGATGATGGACCCGATCAAGATCCCATGGTTCCGTCATCCCGGGCCATCGTGGTCCCTGGTCTACTTCGTCAAATGAGGTAGTCGACCCAACCTGACAGAAGGATCCTTGTCAGCAATCATGGGTTACTTCTTCCAAGGGAACCTTGTAGACCTGAGATGAGTGTTTATCCAAGGGGACAAATTTGAAACCACTTAACCAATAGAGGGCTTTGTGTCCTATCGATCATATCCTATTAATTCATATATCAAGGATTAATGCCACTAAGGAGCATCTTGGCTCTAGCCATAACCAGTATTTCATGGTGCCATTTGGCGAAAAAACCACTTAGTTTAGAGGGCCCCAAGTCATAACCATCTATCCTGCAATGTCCTTTGGTAGCAAAACTATGGTTAGAAGACATATACCATGTACTTACTAGCAGGAGATTATTTGAGAATCGATCCTACTGATATTTTAACTAGGAATTTAGCTACATGTGAGCTGAAATAGTTTTTAATTTATCCACCTTGGCAAACTGTTATAGAGGGCGGATGTATTTTCTTTAAATGGTTGGATGGTCGATTTCAATTTTAAACATATTTGGATTTTGAGATTTTTGGATTATTAAGAGCTTTGAATTTCATAGGAATTTGGGTGGCATTTTGAAGATAATTGAAATTATCCCCTTCGATTGAGATCTACGTTCAACATGGCCATCATCAGGGTGTAAGGGGTAATTTCAATTTAAAAATATTTATATTTTATGGATGAACCTTATCGACTCTATCGAACTGTCGACAGAGTATTATGTTTTATAGGATTTATACCTTAATTAGTGAATTCTCATTTTTATAGGCCTTGAAGGCCTAATATAAGTGTATTAAGACAAATATACCAGTCTCCACCACCATATATTTATTTAATGGTTCGAACCCTGTCAACTCCTATTGATTCGTGTAGAAGTATCGGGTTTGAACTTGAATTCACTTATCGACCCGCGCAGCATCCCTAGACGTCACATGTGTACCAATAACACGCTTGCTAGGGCCCATGCAGGTATTTTGGTTTATCTGAAAAAATATTTATAATTTGAACCTCGTTAACTATGTCGAGTTGTTGACAGAGGATCAAGTTTAGTAAGCTTTATACCCTTGTGAGTGAATTCTCTTAGTTGTATACCTTGAAGGCCTAATATGAATGTTTAAAATAAATATTCTGTTCAATCTCATGACCACATATTTATTTGATGGTTCGAGGGGTATGGACTCCTATCTTGACGTATAGAAGGATCGGTCTCGAACTTGAATTTACTTATTAACCCATACAGTATCTCTAGATTTTATGTGTGTACTAATAACATGCTTGTTGGGGCCCATGCGGGTGTTTAGGGGGCATTTTATAGTTATTTATTAAACATTGTCGACTCCAATTACTTAGGAGGATCAGGTTTGAATTTATTTACCCGCACAACATCCCTATATGTCACGTGTGTACTAATACAAGCTCGTCGAGGCCCATACAAGTTTTGTGATTGCATTTACCCATTATGTACCTATGTGTATACAAATTATGATACATGTGTAGGGATATTTTTTAATATTTATAAACCCCTTCTATCCATTTGTATGAATGTTACGGATTCGGTGGCATGGCGTAGCAGCTTAGAGATTAAGTTATTCACTATTTTATATAGGTAGACTGTCGTACACTACTCATTGCTCTATGTATGTGGATTGTAGTGTACTAACAAATTTCCTGCTTGTGGTTGATACACCGGGCATATAATAAATTTTCTATGGCAGCTCATAAAGATTTACACTTGTTGTAGTCATTTGACATGTTCGTATAAGCCATTTAATATGTATAACGAGCCTCCTACAAGGGCCCGTAAATACTGACATTTATTGCATATCATCATGTGTTTGCTTGTAGATAATGTGGTATATAGCAGGTCTTCTATGACATCTTGTAAGTCCTCGTATCTGCTACTGTTATCTTCTATATTTACCTTGTAGAGGACACATCGGGTACACGACGGCTCTTCTATAATGACTTGTAGATATTTTGCACTTATCATATCTCATTTGCTTCTGCTTGCAAAAAGCATGTAGTATGTATAATGAGTATTTTACAATCCTTGGATACTTGTACTTTACTATGTATCATCTGTCCTTGCTTATAGAGGGCCAGTGCATTTGATTGATGTTAGACAATTGTCAACCATGGAGATGTTATAGTGTTTTTGCCACAACAATTGGTAGGTATCTCGAATGTGCTACATACATGCTATATTTTCCACCATTCTTCATGTACTTGATTGTAGATATGTCTTCTATATTCATTCATGGGCAAGTTTTATTATCTTATACCTATTTATTTCTCTTCATTAGTGCTCTCAGGTGGATGTAGAAAAAATTGCTACATCTTTTTACATGACTATTGTGTTCAGTGTATCAACTTCATCTTTGTTATTCATGAAGCTGTGTTCCAAAGTATTTGCTTTATTTATTAAATGCATTTCATTCAGTCTCCAGGTGATGAATCACCGGGTGAGATGTATCCATCACTGGTTCTTTCATACAAGTTGATTGATGGATGGCTATATTTGTCATCAGATTCCTTATGCACAATGATCATTAAATATTAACATTAAAAAAATTAGGTTTCCTGTGTGAATTATGTTTATGAGCTTAGTTCTTCGTTGCACTTCTACATCTATCTTAGCATGCTATTTTGATGATCTCACTATCCTTATTCATTCAAATCTTATGTTTAAGTACTCAGATATGATTGGTTTCATATCATCTACAACTTCATTAGTAATCCCTTTATTTCCTAATCCATTATCTAGACACATTTAAAAATTATAATACTCAATACTAATTAATTGAGCTAGAATTTTTTTTAATTTATTTATATCATACTTTATGCTTTAAAAACAATTTTATCATTTCATAATTTATTTATTATTATATCATTACTTAGAACCTCGAAATTATCTTTTCAAAAATTATGATGGTTAACTCATTTCTCATTTAAGTTAATCCATTCTAAATCCAAGCCAACACAGTTGAATCAATAAAATAAGTTAACCAAATATCCTCTACGTTTCATTTAGAAACCATTGAATTCATTTTAAAACATCCTAACTAGATCTCTTCCCCGATGCCTAGCCAATCAACCCAAACCCATTAAACTCAAATGCACCAAAATCTTGCTTTGTGTAGTTAAGTCTAAATAAGTAAAACTAAACCAAACAATAGCTTAATTAAATTGAACACCTATAAACATCATGTGGCTAAGGCCAATATAAGCTCACTTAATATCTACAAATCAAAATTTCAAGATAACACAAAGCCTTCCAAATGATTTAATACACTTGGAAAACATCCATTAATTCCTAGCTAGTGCTTTTCCCTATGTCTCCAACTTTTATGTGTAATCTCCATCAATTTTGGTGGCATTTTAGTAGAGCTCAAATCGAGAGAGCAACTGATGAAGAGAGACAAACCATAATACAATCAACACATTTTTATATTATCCAAAGGCTTAATAGAATTGGTGCTAGTTTGTTGGAGATTTATTCGATCAAAATTAATGGATTCTATTCTTCTTTAGTATTTGAAGATAAACTTATTGCCATTTGATTTGACTAACGGCTATACTTTCATAATTAATACTCCTTTGATTTAAGCTCCTATGTCCAAAAATTTTTATAATGATCAAATGATTATGAATCTTCTGATCATCACCAACATGTTGAATCCACCTAATCCCAAGATCTAGTAATTAGGCTCTATTGCATGTTTATCTTGTAAACGATGAGAAGATCCAAAATTATTAGAGCCCTCAAATCTATACCAACAACATATATATTACCTAATGTAAACTAAATGAGTAATTGTGATTTTTTGGATTAAATTAATGTTTTATCTAGTTTAATATAAGATATGAATAAGGAGATGATTAAAAATACTTAAAAACATATTAGTGAATTTTTATTTATTTTTACTTTATTTTACAATTACAACATATTTAAAATATATAAATAATGACTTCCCTCATTTCTAAAATTAAATTAAAATACAAAAATTATTCTATAAATTATAATGATTATAAAATTGATTTAAAATTTGAAATATCTACCGAATGATCAAGTTAATTTTAAAACAAAAACTAAATGAAATAAAAACTCAGATGAAATCAATTCTAAATGATAAACCAAAATAGATCAAATGTAAATAACACTTCAAACCTAATTTAATAATAAAATTATAAGTTAAGTTAAATAAATTCAAATAAATTTAATTCAATCTAAGTAAAATTTAATACAATACTAATTTAAAAAAAGTCAAATCAAAGAAAAAATAAATAGTTAAGAAAAGCTCAATTCAAGTTAATTAAATACAAATTAAATCTTTAATCTAGTTAAATCCAAATTAATTATTAATTTAATTTAAATCAAATTAAAATAAATTAAGATATAATTAATACAGCTTAAATTCATTATTAAAATTAATCAAAGTAAAATCAATATCAAACTTTAAATCAATACAAAAATCAAACAAAATTAGAAACAATATCAAATAAAAATCAATATCAAAACTTAAATATTTATTAAATAAAACATAAAATTAAAATTAGATTGAATTCAATGTATATAAATATCATTAGTTTATGAATATCTAATATCTTTTATTGATATATGTGGCACATCATAAAATGATAGTTATAACTTCAAGCATTTGGTGCTATTAGTGGATGGACAATTGGTGTTAGGAGTTGGATGCTAGTCAATAGGCATCTAGTGGATTTTGCAATGCTTGTTTTGTCATCTAATGGCTTTGGAAGAAACATGAACTATTGAATTTCTTATAAATTTTGAGTTCTCCTAGTTTAAAATGTAAAAAAAATGAAGAAAATTTTGATGGGCATAATTCGATCCTCATTTTGAATTATCCCACAATATCATTCATTCTTAACAATGATGGATGCACCAAATTATGCTCTTTATTGAATCAAAAATAAATGTATGGGCAATATCATCCTTAGGCAACATAATCAATCACTCTCTTTGGCCACAACTGGAATAAACAACTGACCAACGACCTCCAGTGATAACTGCTATTGGTGAATTCTCTAATTGACAAATAAAAGATATCATTTTGAAGTTCTTGATGAGTAAATGCATTAGAGTTGATGGATAAAAAATTAGATTTTTGAAGCACCCAAAATAAGTTATGGAGCATATGTTGGAATATCATCATTGGAAAATAAGTTGATTAGACACAATTTTGATATGAATTTATCTATTCACCTTAATGATGTTTGATTAAAAAAAAGGTGTGGTTTTAAAAAAAAAGTTTAATTTTCTTTTTGAAAGATTAATTTTTGAAATTTTAGTTTTAAAATAGGACACGTCATTATGTATAGCATATCGCCTCTGGAGGCGAATATACCATTCTCTATTAGGTTCAAATTTCAAAACTTTGAATTTTATCTTGATTATCATAATCAAACTCAAGGAAGAATTACATATGATCCCATAGGGTTAAGATTAAATTTGATCAAGTGTTTGGCTATAATGATCCGGATAGAAAATCATTAATTTCATAATCAAAATAATGATAATAAATCAATATATCTTCCCAAGGAAAGATGATATTTTCTATTATCGATTATTTGAATATGACGATAATGATTGCCATTTTTTTGTATATCCCAAAGATAATTATTTGAAGTTTTTTAAAATTTAATTTTTGAAAATTTGGTCTGAGTTTCTAAATCTCCTATGAGCGCAAGCACTCGTAGTTAATTACATCATAGGAAATCAAAGTTTCCTTTGAATACTCTTGATTAAAATTGTAGTACGAATTTTATTTAGATTTTTAAAGATTTATGTCAATGAGGTAAGGACTAGAATTTTCAATAGGGATTGAATCAAATTTGAAAACTTATTTCTAAAGTCAAAGGAGAAAGGGTAGGAGATGTTTTAAGATTCTGAATTACTTCAAAAAACCCCCAATCTATCCTAAGTGTTAAGCTTGAATTTGATTGAAAGTGTTTTAAGTTTGAATGGTCAATTTTATTAGAAAGTTGAGACTAGATTCCCAGAGGTTGAGGTCTTATAGCCTGAGCTTACCTTAGAACCTAAGTCTAAATTGGATACTAAAAATCAATGACTTAAACCAAGCTAATGCAATGTAGGATCTGGATTTACCCCAACCTAAATTACGGAGCTAGCTAAATCACCTAAGCGCTTCAAAACCATGAGTCTAGTCTTTTAATATATAATGATAGAGATGTTAATTAGATTGAGTTTAAGGAAATTGGGGCCGACATCTAAAGCAAATCCTAATTAGCCCCTTAATATATGTTGGGTTTTTTATGCTTAAATAAAGATGCAATTACATTTTTATATACTTTTAAGTTTATTAATAATGCGATGCATAATAGTTGACTTGATTAAATGCTTGAATCAAAATGAAGTAGTTTAAAAATTAGACTTAAAAAATAAGTTTTATCCTAAAGATTGCACAACATCCCCTTAACAGATCTGTACCCTCATAGGCCAGGTGGTCTGCCAAAACTTATTAGCAGAGAGGTACCTAACAAGGTAGAGAATATTTAATATGAATGCATGATGACTCCCGGTGGTCCCGGACTTACTTTTTAAAGTGTTAGAATTTTTATGTGACCTTAAATATTTTAAATTTAATTAAGTAGAAAAATTTTAATGATCCCTCACAAGTCTCTGGTCGAGTTTCAGGCTAAAGCAAAATCGACATGAAGAATTACCAAAAAACTACTAAAAATATGCAGATCCTAAACGCAATCAATACATCAATTAATAAATAAATTAATCAAATTACATTAATATCATATTTAAAGTCCATGTGGCAAGTGTCATTTAATATTAGAAACTAGGGTCTATAGAAAAAGTAAAAGTGGTCGGGCAGCACTCACAACAACTCGGATTATACTCCAAAGACTCAAGTGACTTTGAGAATAGATCTTCTCATTCTTCACTTCTTCATCCTTTTACATGACTTCTTAGATCATTGGGTCTGGATATTCAAATAAAAAGAAACTCCTTCTTGAAAGGGGTCACTATAGGGAAATCACCCATTACTGGCGGAATTTCCAGCATATTTTCTGCATATTTTCCAACACATTTTCGACAAAATATTTTGGATAAATTTTTCGGCGTCTTTTTCGACGGATATTTTTTAGGCGGCTTTTCTAACAAATTTTCCGATGGAATCTAAAAATCTCTAAATATATAATTTATTTGTAATTTAATTCATTAATAATTTTATAGTTTATTTTAATTAATTATTAATTTAATACTATATATTTTATTAACATCTTTTAATTAATTATTACTTAAAGCACCTGCTAGGGGGGTGTCTGTGGGATGCAGGTCCAGAGCAGATTTATTTTTAAAAAAAATTGACTTATTTATTTTGACATTTTATTTCTACCAGGAAAAAGTTTCGATGGATTTGTTCTGCCAAAAAAAATTCCGATGAATTTTTTTCAACGAAAAAGTTTTTTGATGCTCAATTTAGTATCGACGCATTTTCATCAAAAATTCATTAGAAATTTTCAAAATCCGCCAAAAACTTCATATTTTCTGTCGAAAATATGCAACTTTCCTTTAGTGGGTGTTATCTTTTTTTTTTTTGGATATTTTGAAGTCATCCTAATTTGGATCTCCAAATAGAGAGGGGCTCTCCCCTAAAGGATGTCCCTTCCTCTTTGGATTTCAAATTGGATGTTTAAACATCCCGTCTTAATTAGTCACTTCGATAATAACTCAATGCTCAAATTAAATTACATCAAATGAAATTAAAAAATCTAGGCTCAAAGCCTACAAGGTTATCCTAATAATCAACATTTAAATAAATATCCCAAGCAGTTAATATTTGAAATTTAAAATGCTCAATCACAGTCACACTTGGCCTTGCTCTTTTAATATGAAAGGGGGACTTATGCATTCTGAAGCACTTGTAGAAAACATCGTCAATTTAAAGCTTAATTAATACCCCCTTTAATTTTTTTGTTTATGTCATGTATGACCATGGTCACCTACATAAGATTGAATAAGCATAAATCATCCCTAACCTAAGGGTAGATCTAATGTACAATCAATCACATCATATAGTGCAAAAAAGTAAGCAAAGAATTACATCAACATTAATAACCAGCATATAGTGAAAACTCAAAAACTCAGCATACAGTAAAAAAGTAAAAAATAGCCTAGCCTAATACCATAGTTAGTTTTCCTAAAAAACCATTTAATGTGTGTGTTTAGGTCATGTGACTTTGATATATCCTATGCAGGATACTTGATTAAAGTTGCTTATAGATGTGATTGGTTGAAAGACGTAAGGGATTGAAGTTTGAGTTTAAGTATTAATGACTTAAAATTGATTTTAAAATATATTTTAAAGGGTTATTAATTACCACCTTTATTTCTTAATGAGATCGTGAAGTTTATTTCACCTTTTTTGGGGCTAATTTAATAGCCTCGTAGGTCTCGGTTATCTAGTGATACTCGATATGATTAAGTTATTTGATTTGATTAATGTTTTAAGGTTAATAAATTTTAATTAACATTGATTAGTTGTTGGTTTTAAAGTTAAATTAATATTTTCTAAATTTTTAAGTGATTTTTGAATTTTAGGAATTTTTATATTATTTTAATCATTTAATTAAGGGGTCAATAATTAACTTTTTGATTAAGCTTAAATTATGAAAAGCTAACTCTTTTATAAAATATTATACCTTAATACAATCAGTTATACTATACATATGATTGATTTGGATTTATCTACATTTTATTATGAATGTTTGAAGTTTCGACTTGAATTTTGAGTTAGATTTGATCAAAAGTTAACTTTTTCATATTTGATTGATTTCTAGAAGTTTGATATTTTTGAAAAATATTAGATATTTATATGAGTTGAGTGTTAATGAGTTTGTTTAATTTTAAATTTTTTGGAATTAGTTAAGATTTTTTAAATTTTGATAATTATTAAATTATTTAATCATTTTAATTAAAGGCCCATTGTATGGTTTTGCTCCAAATGGACTCCAAACTTCTTGAAATCACCTCCAAAGATTAGAAATGATCTAAGGAAGGATTATCAAGTGTTTGAGAACTTTTTAAATTTTTTAATTATTTTTAGTTAATTAAATTAATTAAATATTTATTTTCAAGTAAAATTAACTTAAACTTAAATCTAGAATCAAATTAGAGGGGTTTTATTTTTCTTAAGTTAAGGTTTGAGCTCTAGTCAATTTGAGGTATTATTTATAATTTTTTAATTTAAAATTGATTTATTAGAATTTTTAGAAAATTTTAATGCTTATTTTAAAAAATTAATTAATTAAATGACATAATGATTTTAAAAATCATTTAATATATTTTTAAAGGCTATATGTGTTGCAAAGTTTGAGTGGTTCAAATTTTATGTCAAAGGTCCTTAATCATGTCACTAAGTTAAGTAGATTTGAATTAAAGTTCTACTAATCCTTAAACAAACATGAATTACATGTAATCACACCAATCAAATCCTAGATCTATGAGAGCCTACAACTAAGTGCAAGTGTGTGCTTAGTTGATCAACGCAAAGAACAAAATATAGCATAATCAATTAAAGGATTAATCAATGGATAATTATTAAAATAATTACCTATTAATTAATCACAATTCTCCACCAATTCTATTCAAGTACTTCAATTATAATGTTTTAATCTTTTTAAATTAAATATCAATTTAAAATAAAAATTTATTAATAATCAAAATAATTTAAAAAATATATAATATTTTAAATAAATTTTAATCTTAAATTAAAGAGCTAATTTTTTTGAAAAATTTAATATATTATACATCAAGTTTGGATTAGAATTTAATTTTTAATGAATTTTTAAAGAAAGCTTAATTTTAAAATAATTTTAAATTAAATTTATTTAAAAAAAAAGAGCTCTAGCGGTGGGGTAGGCCACGTGGCACATCTGGGTTGGTGGAACAAAATTGTGCGGTGGTGGACAATCATTATTAATTATTGCGCCGTCACGTAATCATTACCACGCGTTGAAATAGTGGCAGGCCCACGCGCTGTCCAGGCGGCAAATGATGACTAGACCATGCAAATGGCGGCGATTAGCTGATGCAGCTCACTTAACCAGTACGGTAATGTGCTTAGCCATTAGATCTAATGTAGTTTGATTTAACGATTACAATCAAGCTTCAGAGTCAATCTCAATCAAAAAGGTTCGAATGATCGAGCTGGATCTTACAGTTTGAGATGGATGACTCATATCTAGTCAAATAGGGAGATTAACTGTGGGATTGGATCTGCAGTTGATAAAGGCCATGAAAAGTCAAAATTTGGACCATTGATTGAGCGATCAACAGTTCAGAAAACGTACGCCACATGCACATTACAAAAAACTCCCTAGAAATGATAATCACCTAGTTCTCTCAAAATATTCAATGAAATAAAATGAAATTTAAAACTTGAATTAAGTTATTAAACAAAATTAATGGGGATTTAATTGTTTTGCATGAAATGAACTTTATAAAAGGTAATTGAACATAAGTCTAGTGACCTAGAACTAGAGTTTTAAGGAATTTTACTAAGGAATTTGGGGTAAAATGATATCTCTGAAGCTGTAGTATGTCCTAATATAAATTCCTAGCTAAAGCTATGGTTTGAAATGCCTTTAAACAATTGCTATTAACCCTTGATGGATTAAAGCTTGAACTTGCCAGAGGATTATCACCGGTGACTTTGACCAGATGGATTTGACTAGGGAGAAGTTATGAAGGTTGAGGGTTCAAATGAAACTTGAAAGGGGCTTGAAGACTCTGGAAGGTGAGAGAGAGTGTGTGTTAGAATGAGCTCTCAAGTGAGGGTTTTATCCTATTTAAATGTCCTCAGGCTAAATGGATGGTTGATATAGACTGGATAGGCTTCCTGATGGCTGCTAAGTGTCCTGGAGATTGTTGGGAGCACGAGCATCAAAGAACACAAGGAAATCCAAGGTGGAAAGGTGTCCTTATCCTTATATAAGCATGTGGAGGTGCTTAGGGCCATTTGATCTAGATCTGATGGCTAATAATTACTCTAAGAAAGTTTTAGAGGACATTTAAGTAGTTCAAATGGTTTGAATTAAAAGGGATTAAGCTTAAAAGGGAATTTGATAGGGTTTGACCACTCCTAGCCTTGGTATGACTGTTTGACCAGTACAGTTGTCATGTGGACTATTGATGTGGCATAGGAGGAAGGTATTAAATGCTGGAGTGATGGGTTTGGAGCTAGGGATTGGAATTTGAGTGCTATGGGATTAATTCTTTGAATATTTAATGTTATTTTGGCCATTAGTTGACTGGTTCGACCAGTCAAAGGATCAAACCAGGTGAGATGGCATGGACAAACCTTAATGAGGTGATTTGGAGGGAACTTAAGGCAAACCACTAGAGGTTTGAGTGATCAAACCATAACCATGTAAGTTTGACCAAAATTTTTAAAGGCTTGACTTGGTCAAATTGACAATGATGTGACTCATGACATGTTCAAAAATACTCAAAGTATTAAATGGAATGAAATAAAAGATTTCCAAAGCAATAGGGTTTGAGTTTGAATGGATGAATGCATTAGATGAGTGGTTTTGACCAAATCAGTAAAGTTTGAACAAGTCAAACCTTTATGATTTGACTTAAAGTGGGTTTGAGTATGCTTGAATTTGAGTTATCGAAATTAGTCACAAACATTTAGATGATTATGAATGATTGGATAGGATGCAAGTGTCATAGAAGATTGGATCAAGTGTTAAAGTCTGGATTAAGATGGAGATTGATTAAAAGTTAGGATTATTTTGAAGTTTGAATATGCTTGAAATCTAAATGGATTTGAGATCTGGATTAACTTTGATCTAGATTGAACTAAGATCTAAATTGTTCAGAAGTTAGAATTAACTTGAGATATGGATTTATTTGAGTTTTGAATAAGTTGATTTAAGATTTGGGTTAGCTTGAGATCTGGATTGACCTATGGCCTAAATTTATTTAGGATATAGATTGATCTAAGATTAGACTTGATCTTAGGGTCTAGACTAACCTGGAGTCTGGAATGATATAAGATCTAAATTAATCCTAAGTTTTGGAGTCTAAAAGAATCCTAGGATCTAGAATCTAAGAGAACTCTAGAGTCTAAGAAGTCATAGGGTCTGGGGTCTAGAAGAATCCTAGGACCTAGATGGATCCTAAGGTCTAGAATGGTCTGGAAGAATCCTAGGGTTTAAATAAATCTTAGGGTCTATATTCTAGGAGGATCCTAGAGCCCAGATTATTCTGGAGGTTAAAATGATCTATGTCAGAATTTGTCCAAGTGACCTCATACAAAAATGAGGTCAACAAATGGACCCCCAATATACATAATAGAACAGAGTTCTACTACACATATTGGCATTGACCAAATTTAAAGGTCAAGTATGGAGTTTGGATCATAAGGGAAGGAAAAGTTTTTCCCTGGGGAATTAAGGTTTGAATTGATACTAGGGTAGTGCCACGAATGGCATACTCTACCACTAGCAAGCATTATCCTAAGGGAAGGAAAAGTTTATCCCTAGAGGAAAAGAAAACCTGGGTGATCGTATAAGAAGGAAGAATTCCTAACTATAGAGGATTAAGTCTAGGTTTTGATTCTAAAGGAAGGGAAACCTAACCTTAGAATATTAAATTTTGAATAGATATTAGGGTACTGCCATTAAGGGAATATTCTACCACTAGTAGGTATGGTCCTAAGGGAAGGAGATACCTAACCTTAAGGTAGGGGATTAATTATGGAATTTGAATTGACACCAGGGTAGTGCCACGAGGTGCATACTCTACCACTTATAGATCTGGTCCTAAGGGATGGGAGTACCTAAACCCTAAGGAAGAGAAGATTGGATGATCATATAGGAAGGAAGAACTCCTAACTATAGAGGATCAAATTTTAATTGATATTATGGTAGTGTCATGAGGGGCATACTCTACCACTAGTAGATATATTCCTAAGGGAGGAAAGAATCTAACCTTAAGGTGATAAAGGTTGGAATGTTCATGTAGGAAGGAAGAATTCCTAACTATAAAAGATCGAATTTGAATTTGATACTAGGGTAGTGCTACGAGGGGCATACTCTACCACTAGTAGATTTAATCCTAAATGAAGGAGAAAACTTATCCTTAAGGAAAAGAAAAGTGAATTTGAGAATTTGAAGTTAAAAGTGAAACTAGGGAGTTTATTCCTAAGGGAAAGAGAAAATCTAACCCTAAGGAGAAGAAAACTAGATGATATCATGGGAAGGAAGCATTGCTTCCCATAAGAGATTGGGCTTAGAATTTAAAAACCAGGATGGTACCATAGCGGGAGTGCTCCATCACTAGTAGATTTAATCTTAAGGCTAAAAAGCACGATGACTCACATCTAACCTTGAGGAAAAGAAACTAGACGATCATGTGGGAAGGAAGCATGGCTTCCCATAGAGGATCAGGTCTGGAGTTTAAATCTAAGATGGTATCATGGAGGACAAGCTCCATCACTAGAAGATTTAATCGTAAGGAGAGAAAACACGATGACTCACATATATCCTTAAGGAAAAGAGGATTGGAGGACCCTGTGGGAAGGAAGCATGGCTTCCTATAGAAGGTCAGATCTAGAATTTTAAAGCTAGGATAGTGCCATAGAGGGCGTACTCCATCACTAGTGGATCTAATCCTAAGGAAAGAAACCATGATGACACGCATCTAACCTTAAGGAGAAGAGAACTCAAGGACCCTATAGGAAGGAAGCATTGATTCCCATAGGAGATCATATCTATATTTTGAAACTAGGACGGTGCCATAGAGGGTGTGCTCCATCACTAATGTATCTAATCCTAAGGAAAGAAAGTACAATGACTCATATCTATCCTTGAGAAAAATAAAACTAGAAGATCATGTGGGAAGGAAACATTACTTCCCATGAAAGATCAAATCTAAATATTAAATTTATGTTGGTGCTTCAAAGAGCGTGCTCTATCACTAAAGGATGATCTTGTGGAGAGGAAACTTGTTATACATAAAAGATCAAATATGGAATTTGAAACTAGGATGGTGCCATAGAGGGGGTATTCCATCACTAGTGGATCTAATCCTAATGAGAGAAAGTACGATGACTCATATATGTCCTTAAGGAAAAGAAACTCGAAGATCTTATGAGAAAGAAGCATTGCTTCTCATGGAAGATTATGTTTAGAATGATCATATATGGAGGAAACTTACTCCACACAGATGATCGAGTATGGAATGATCGTATGTGGAGGAAACTTGCTAAATACAGAGTATCGGGTCTAGAATGATCATAGGTGGAGGGAACTTACTCCACACAGAGGATCAGGTCTGGAATGATCGTATATGGAGGAAACATGCTCCACATAGGGGATCAGGTCTGAAATGATTATATGTGGAGGAAAATTGCTCCACATAGGGGATCAAGTCTGGAATGATCGTATGTAGAGGAAACTTGCTCCACATAAAGGATCAATTTAGAACGAATGTATATAGAGGAAACTTGCTCCAGACAGAAGATTGGGTCTAGAATGATCGTATGTGAAGGAAACTTGCTCCACATAGAGGATGAGATCTGGAATGACCATATGTGGAGGAAACTTGCTCCACATAGAGGATCAGGTATGAAATGATCATATATGAAGGAATTCAAACTTGCTCCACATAGAAGATCAAGTTTGACTTTTGGAATTTGAGATTTGAATGATTTTTTTTAATTGATTTGATTTTGAAATTGAAAGATCTTTGAATTTGAAGTTTGATTTTGAATTTGAATTTTATTTAGTTTTGAATTTAAAAGTGTTTGAATTTGAAGCTTGATTTCACAAATTTGATTTGAAGGGTTTTGAATATGAGTTTAGATAATTTTTAAATTTGATTTGGTTTAATTTTGAGTTTGAAGAATTTTGAATTTGATTTTCAAGTTTGATTATGAATTTAAAGGGTTTTGAAAATGAAATTTGATTTGATTTTGAATTTTGAAAATTGAATTTTGAAATTTAAAATTTTGAAAGTTCTTAAATCTAAGAATATGTATAGTTTTTATTAATATTGAATTTGATACTCATATGGCATGGTGCTTCATGAAGAGCCACCCCGACATTTGAAAATATTAGGTGGAATTCTTTACGGTTGATCAATTAATGTTTAAAACTCGTTCAAAGATCATCTTTATGACAAGAGGTTATTCTTATGTTGGTTCAAACTTTCCTATCGATATCTCAATAGGCTAAGATAGGCATCCAAAGAACCTGGAATAGGTTTCCAATTTGGAAGGTTCTAAGTCACACTATCTTATCACGAGCTTGAACTCTTTGGGCTTTGTACAACTCTGAGTTTTATCTAGCCTTAAAGATGACACTTTGTAAGGCCTCGAACTCCTACAATTGGAGTTGGGTACTCTACTTAGTCATGGTTTGATTTTGAATGGTAATTGCCAGCATTATGAAATACTCCTCTAGTGGGGTTGATCTTGGACCCAGCATAGAGTTTAATTTTATTTAGAAGACCTTGAAGGAGAAGATGTCTACACGCAAGGACTCACATACTCCTCAAGGTCAAGATTTGAATTCTTATAAGGAGTAGAAGATTCATTCATTTTTATTAGAAAATTTCCTCTAGCTATTTAGACCCTTTCAGAATGACTAACGGGAATAAATTCAGCTTTTAAAGTGAGAAGTAGAGTTGACTCCAACTAATCTTGAAAGATTTGAGAACTTAGGTTTCGTTGACCAATACCAAGTTTCATAGAAACTATTGAGGTCTCCCTTGTGTGAATTTTGAATTAAAATAAATTTCAAAGGGATTTAAGTTGGATAAAGAAATTAATTCATTTCAAATCTCTTGCATGAGAATTTCATATATGATAAATACTTCATGCATGATGAAGAATCTATATTCAAGATTTTCAAAGTCAAGTGTTTAAAAATGATTGAGTTTTTTTTTTTTTTTTGGATTTAAGGATTCAAATGAAGGAATGCCGCTTGCCATTCTTTTCTTTTTCTAGTGGCGCACTTTGCGCGTCTTTTTTAACTTTTGGTGCACTTCATTCATTTTTTAATTTTTGTCAAACTTTGCTTATCTTTTGATTTCAATTGAATTTGAGAAGAGGCTTCACTTGTTTTAAAATCTTAAAATGGTTACTTTCTCCTTGAAGGTTGGGATTATATCTCAAGTATCAGAGAAGAAAAGTTATTCTCTTATACAAGGAAGAATAATCCTTAAAGCATACCCAATTTTTTAACAGGAAAATCTTCAAATAGATTCAAAGAATGCAAGAGATGCCTATTGCGATAGAGAATCAAAAGAAGATTGAGAAATTTCATTTCTAAAGTCAACTTAAGTTTGAGGTAGATTTTAATTCAAAAGTTAAATCAATCCATGGAAGTAGTGGGAGGATGGACATTTAGATATTTGATGGAGTCAACTACAATTTTCTCCTACTCAAAGCTTAAAATAGAGGTAAATTTCTATTAAAAGATGAATCAACTATCTTGAAAATTTATATCCAGTACACTTGAGAAATTGACACGTTTTTCTTAAAGGGTGCAAGTCTTGGTGGCAAGATCCTAGCAGTATGGAATTAGAATTCCTACGATCTACTTGGAGGGAGAGATTGTTATGGGTTTTGCGCTATCCCTAGTTTATATGGCATCATTGCAATCAAAAGATTTAATGCAATAGGATCCTGTTAAAAATTTAAATTTTGATGGTATCACTATCTGACACAATTTTAGATTATTTCCCCTCTTAGATTACTAGTGGCCTAGTAGTCAAGAGAGTGGCACCCCAAGTGGTTTCTACACCTTCTCCTCTGCAGGTGATGTAGTGGGACACATATAGTAATGCACCTTAACATCTTCTAGTAGAGTGGATTGGTCAAAACCTTCTACTGGGGGCCTATGGTCTATTGCCGGTGATCGCTCAATTCTGGCTTGATTGATTGTTGTGTTGTAATCTAAAGGGCATGATGGAAATCATACTGCTCTTTTCATAACCTCCCTCCTTCAGGCAACAGGAGGGTGGAAATGATTTCCACTAAGGAGGGGGTACGTGTAAGGAGCAAAGAACTCTCAATTGACCTCAAATTCAACTTTCTTTAAGGCTTTAGACTCAGCGATCTTTCTCGCCTTAGAATTTCTCTTTTTGGCTCTTTGAAGGTAGTTTTTTCAGTTCTTATCGACAAAAGGGATGTTAGAACTTGACTCGATCTCAGATTGAGATGGTTGCTCATCCATCATTATTGACTTCTTGTTCATATCCTCCTGAGCAGAGGATATAGTGGGTAAAGGAGTGACAATGACCTCAATCTTAGAGATAAGGGAAGTCAGCTCATGACCCTACAGTAACTTCCATCAAGGGGAAATCCTTTTGAGTTCCAGCAGGAAGATCAATAATTATTTCTCCATTGACTGATAACTTCAAGTTTTGAAATTCCATTCCAAACATAATTGAACTACCACATAAGATGTTTTCTATAGTAAGGTTCCTATCCAAGGAGAAGATAAGTTTCCCAGCCATTTGAGTATGCTTGAATTCCTGGAATTAAAAAAGTGCCTTGAATTAATTGATCTTAAAATTGAGTTTGAATTTTGAGCTTGATTGATTTTATTCAAATATTTTTAACTCAATCATATTCAGTTTACACTCAACATAGTGATTCATAAAATTGCCTAGGAGATTTTAAGGATTGAACTTGTGACTCTTTCGCTCCACCAATTGACTTGGGGGAAAAATGTTAAAGCCTTGATTTGAAGTTATAATTGAAATTGGACATAAAGTTGAACTTGAAATTGAATGGATATCCTTCAAATTTTGTAACTTAATATGTTGAGTTTCACTCAACTATATAGGTTCAAAAAATCAACAAGAGTATCCAGGAGTTGGGCTTGACTCTTTTCATTTCACCAATTGACTTTTGTTGAAATGTCAAAGCCTGAATTTGACTTTGAAATCGAAATTAAAGTTTAATTTAAGGTTGAAGTCAAAGGTTTTTTTTTTTAAGGGAAACCCACGGCAGAGCCTATGTGTTAATTAAAAATGATTACACAGTCCTTAAAAGGAAATCAAGCTCATTACTGCTCCAAAGAGCTACAAAATTAAAAGCAAAAAACCTACAAGCTCGAGTTCTCCACTAAGCAACAATACAAAGAATCCTAGGTACATTCTATGGTGCATAAGAGAAAGCACAAAAAAAAAAAAATAGAAAGCTACAAAAAATAGCAATCAGCTCCATCATTGTCTTTCTCAAATCATCACCACGATCATCTGCACTAAGAACATTCTCCAACCAAACCCAAATGAGTTGATAGGCCACAATATCAAGCACCCAATATGTAATAGTCACAGTAGCAAGTGTCCAAGGAATAAATTCCACAACAGATTAATCAAAGAACAAGGTGACCGACAAGCAGCAGGCCTCAAAGAGCCAAAAATGCACGTGAAGAATACATCATTGAAATGAAACAAACCTAGACTCAAAGCACTCCAAATAGGACGAACCAGTCACAAAAAAATGCCAGGAAGAAGGCAGAGAACCCAGCCACCTGAGAGAGGCAGACCCATGGTCCAAATAATAGAAATAGAAAAGCTGCTAACATTACAGCCAGTCAACCACCCAAAAACTAATAACCCTAACAAAATTAATAAATAACATTAGGTAATCCAATTTTATCAAGTCTTAATAGGCCTTTCACATTAAGAGAAAGATTATAAACCAAGAAATCCTCCATAGAATCCAAATCACAGCCCCATCTAGCAAGGGAATGAGCACAATCATTGGCCTCCACATGAACAACCAAAACAGAATAGTTTAAAAGACTTAACAAGTTCTTAATATCCCTCCTCATGTAAAACAAAGCATAATAACAAATAATATCATCCCTCAAGTTGAACGGTTGATAACAATAAGTAAAAATAACCTCAACCACAATATTAATGTAATTAAGAGAATAACAAAGTCTTAAGCCATAAAGAATTACATAAGTGGTAGCATAATTGACATCATAATTAAAAAGAGGACCAACAAAACCCAATATGTAATTACCATAAGATTTTCTGATGACACCACCATAGCCCATATTAAACTTCATGAAATTGATAGGAGGCTTCATCTAATAAATACTCCTAGGATGTTTATGAGCAATATCCACCTCAAACTTAATCCCAAGGTGGACTGTAGAACAAAAATAGTTTTTGAAATTCTTAATAGAAAGTAATTTAGCAGAGTAAAGAGCTACATTCTTGTCTTTAACATTTTGAATAGTTCTATGGTGGTTCATAACCACACCATTGAAACGTGAATTATTCCTATCCAGCCATAAATACCAAAGGATAAGGGAAGGAATAACATTTATGATATGACCTTTGGAATTAATAAACCAACAATTAAGTAAAGAGTTAATAAGTATAGTAGCATTGAAACAATTTAAATAGAAAAAGTCATCAAAGTAAGTCCAGGCTTTGACAGCAAAAGGACCAGAAACAAAAACATGATGCATATTGTCCATGCAATAATAACATTGGCATTTAGTTGGAAGGATGAAACCTCTTATAATCAAATTATCATCCATAGGGATAAACTTATGCAAAATTCTCCAGATAAATACATAAACAACAGAAAGAATACTTTTATGCCATATCATATTAAAAATCTTAGAAGCCTCTTTCTTCTCTCTAAAGGAATGACAAGCATCCTTTAATCTAAAGTTATCGTCATTAGTTAAAGCACATAATTACACATCCAAAGAGTTAATGTTCAAAGGGATCTTAAGGATTTGTTGAATAAAAAAATTAGGAAGAGCATCAGAAAGTTTCTCAACATCCCAACCATTATAAGAAAAGAAATAATTAACCTTCACAGTAGCATTGGAAGAACAATTAGTAATATAGTGAATGGATTAACCCCCCAACCAACGATCTTGCCATAAGTTAAATTTTGACCTATGATTAAATTTGAATTTGAGGTTGGGACTGAATAGATCTTCTTTAGGCTTTGAAACTCAACATATTGAATCATGTTCAAATATGTAGGTTTACAAAATTAACTCTTTGCTTAGGCTTCACTTTTTTATCTCACCAAGTGATTTGAGGGTGAAATGTCAAAGCCCAGAATTGCCTGGAGAGTTTCAAATTTGTGTTGCATATATTCCACTATAATAGGATGTTATAGAAGATACATGGCAACGATGATTGAAGTTGGTTTAAAAGATTCTCCTTCATTTTTTAAACTCAAAATGTTAACTTTTATTTTCAACATAATGGTTAACAAAAATTAAGGGAAAATTTGGAGACCTTGACTTAACACTTTCACTACTCTGACTAGCTTATCGTGAAATGTCAAAATCTAGATTTGATAAAGGGTTTGAATTTACATTGCCTAAGTTAAACTACAAAAGGGAATTGTATGAAACATATGGCAATGATGATTAAAGTTAGACAATTCTAGAAGGAATTTGAAAGTTTGAAAATCCGCCAGAATCTCTCCTTATTTTTGAAACTCAATATGTTGAACTCGCATTCAACGTAAAGGTTAAAAAAAAATTGGAGGGGGTGATTATAAGAAGTTGACTTGACTATTTAAACCCGACAAATGGTTTGTGAGTGAATTGTCGAAGATCAACTTTACCAGAAAGATTTGAACTCTAGAATTGAATTTGAACAAGAAGTATATATACTATCACACATACCAAAATTATAGGAGTTATAATTTCATATGTAATGATAGAATATAGGGATCGATTAAATTTTGAAGAAGATTGAATTTTATTAAAGGCTCATAACTGTGATTTTGAAATTGAGGGATTTTCTATAAATAGTGAAACTTAGCATGTTCAAGATTTATTCGCATATGAGTTTGCAATATATACAGGATGATTTTGAAAGATTTGGCTTGACTCTTTCGCTCTACCAATTAACTTGGAGGCAAAATGCCGAAGAAAAGAGTTTAACAGAGGTTTCCTACACTCGCCTCTCTTTTGACATGTCTTAATTAATGTTGGCCTAACTCACCCAAGAAAGAAATGGAAGAGGGACCAACAAAAGGAAAAGAAGTCAAAACTACTGATGTAATAAAATTTATACTACTTTAAAGATAGAGAGTGAGATTTATTCCCAGCGGAGTCACCATTTTTTATTTGATTAAAAAAAGTGTGGTTTTAAAAAAAAGTTTAATTTTATTTGGGGAATATTAATATATGGGATTTTAGTTTTGAAATTGAACACATCATCATGAATAGCATATCACCTTGGGAGGCGAATATATCATTCCCTAATTGGTTTAAATTTTAGAACTTTGATTTTTTTCTTCTGATTATCATAGTCAAACTTAAGGAAGAATTACATATGACGATAATGATCAAGTGTTTGACTATAACAATTCAGATAGGAGATCACTAATTTCATAATAAAAAATAATGATAATAAAATAATATATCTTCCTAAGAAAAGATGATATTGTTTATTATTAATTATTTAAATATGATGATAATGATCGCCATATTTTTTGCATTTCCCAAAGATAATTAATTAAAGTTGTGAAATTTTTAAATTTTAAAATTTAGTATGGGTTTCTAAATCTCCTACAAGTATAAGCCCTCATAGTTAGTTACATCATAGGAAAACCAGAGTTTCCTATTTATACTCTCAATTAAAATAGCGATACAAATTTTATTTAAATTTTTAAAGATTGATGTCAAATGAGGTAAGGACTGAAAATTTTAATCAGAATTAGACCAAATTTGAACACTTATTTATGGAGTCAAAGGAGAAAGGATAGGAGGTGTTTTAAGATTCTAAATTACTTCATAAACACCCCAATCTATTATGAGTGTTGGGCTTGAATTTGATTTATAAAGTGATTTAAGTTTTAATGGTCAATTTTATTAGAATGTTGGGACGAGATTCCTAGAGGTTGAGGTTTTATAGCCTGAGCTTGCCTCAGAATCTAAGTCTAAATTTCGTGACCCAAAGGTCCCAAACCTAGCTAATACAATGCAGGATTTGGACTTACCCCAGCTTAAATTGGAGAGCTAGCTAAACCACCTAAGCACTTCAAAACCATGAGTATGTTCTTTTAATATAGAGTGATAGGGACGTTAATTAGCTTAAGGAAATTGGGGCTGACATCTAGAGCAGATTTTAATTGGCCCCTTAACATATATTTGGTGTTTGATACCTAAATAAAAATGCAATTATATTTTCAAATACTTTTAGGTTTGTTACTAATGTGATGCATACTAGTTGACTTAATTAAATGCTTGAATCAAAATAAAGTAGTTTAAAAATTAGAGATTGCACAGCATCCCCTTGATAAATCTGCATCCTCATAGGTCAGGTGGTCTGTCAAAACTCATAGGCAGGGAGATGCCTAACAAGGTATAGAAAATTTAATATGAATGCATAAATGACTCCTGACGATCCTGAGCTTACTTCTTAAAGCATCAGAATTTCTATGTGAGCTTAAATATTTTAAATATTATTAAGTAGATAAATTTAACGAACCCTCATGAGCTTTCGATCGGGTTCCAGGATAAAAAAAAAATTGACATAAAAGAATCGCCAAAAAATTACTAAAAATAGGTAGATCCGAATCACAATCAACACATCAATCAATAAATAAATAAATCAAATTAAATTAATATCAAATTTAAAGTCCATGTGTCAAGTGCCACTTAATATTACAAACCAGATCTGTAAAAAAATTAAAAGTGGAAGGGACCCACTAACAACAACCCAGATTCTACTCCTAAGACTGACTTTGAGAATAGGTCTTTTCATTCTTCACTTCTTCATCCTTCTATAGGGCTTCTTGGATCGTCAGATCTAAATATCCAAATGAAAAGAAACTCCTCCTTGAAAGGGGTGTTATTTTTTCTCTTTGAATATTTTGAAGCCATCCTAATTTGGATCTCTAAATGAAGAGGGACCCTCTCTCTTTGTATTCCAAATTGGATGTTTAAATATCCCATCTCAATTAGTCACTTTGATAATTGCAACTCAATGCTCAAAATTTAATTACATCAAATGAAATTGAAAATTTTAGACTCAACGTCTATAGGATTATCCTAATAATCAACATTTAAATAAATATCCCAAGCAGTTAATATTCAAAATTTAAAATGCTCAATCAAAACCACACTTGGTCATGCTCTTTTAATATTAAAGCGGGGCTTATGCATTCTAAAGCACCTAAAAAAATATCGTCAATTTAAAGATTAATTTAATGCTCCCTTTAATTTTTTTATGTCCTATATAAGCATGGCCACCTTCACAAGATTGAGTTAGCATAAATTATCCCTAACCTAAGGGTAGCTATAATGCACAATCAATCACATTACATAGTACAAAAAAGTAAGCAAATAATTACATCAACATTAACAATCATCATGTAGTGAAAACTAAAAAATCTGGCACACAATTGAAAAGTAAACACTAGCCTAGCCTAAAAAAGAGTTTGTTGTCCTAGAATGCCATCTAATGTGTGCGTAAAGATTGTGTGGTTTTGATATATCCTATATAGGATACTTGATTAAAGTTACTTAAAGATTAGATTGGTTGAAAGACTTAAGGGATTTAAGTTTAAGTTTAAGTATTAATGGCTTAAAATTGATTTCAAAGTATTTTTTAAAGAGTTAATTACCACCTTTTTTGTTCATCGAGGTTGAGAAGTTTATTTCACCTTACTCGGGGTTAATTTAATAGCCTCATAGGCCTGGGTTACCTAGTGATAATCAATATGATTAAGTGATTTGATTTGATTAAGGTTTGAAGGTTAGTAAATTTTAATTAACATTGATTGATTGCCGGTTTTAAAGTTAAATTATAATTTTTTTTATTTTTAAGTTTTAGAATTTTCCTAGATTATTTTCATTATTTAATTAAGAGGTTAATAATTGACTTTTTTATTAAGCTTAAATTTTGGAAATCTAACATTTTTATTAAATATTAGACCTTAAGATGATCAGTTAGATTATATGTACGATGGATTTGGATTTTTTTACATTTTATTATGAAGATTTGAAGTTTTGACATGGATTTTGACTAAGATTAGCCAAAAGTTGTCTTTTTCAAATTTGAATAATTTTTGGAAGTTTGATATTTTTGATAAATATTAGATTTTTATATGAGTTGAATGCCTTTAAGTTTGTTTAATTTAGAATTTTTTGGAATTAGTTTTGATTTTTCAAATTTTGATAATTATTGAATTATTTATTTATTTTAATTAAAGGCCCTTTTTATGGTTTTGCTCCAAATAGACTCCAAACTTTTTGAAATCACTTCTAAAGATCGGAAATGATCTAAGGAAGGATTATTAAGTGTGTTAGATTTTTATTGTAATTTTTAATTATTTTTAATTAAATAAATTAATTAAATATTTATTTTCATTTAAAATTAAATTAAACTTAAATATAGAATCAAATTAAAAGAGTTCTATTTTTCTTAAGTTAAGGTATGAGTTTTAGTCAGTTTGAGGTATTATTTGTAATTTTGGATTTAAATTTGATTTATTAAAATTTTTAGAAGTTTTTAATACTTAATTATATAATTAATTAATTGAATGTCTTAATGATTTTTAAAATCAGTGAATATTTTTCTATGGGCTCTATGGGCCGTATGTGTTGCTATGTTTGAGTGGTTCAAATTTCATGTCAATAGAAAGTGTATCCTAATTTCTAAAAATAATCTAAGTTTTTTATACAAAGGTCCTTAATTATTATCCTTAATGATGTCACTAAATTAAGTAGGTTTGAATCAAAGTTTTACTAACCCTTAAACAAGTATGAATAACATGTAACCACGCCAATCAAATCTTATATCTAGGAGAGCCTAAAACTAAGTGCGAGTGTGTGCACCTTATGTATACAAAGAACAAAATATAACTTAATCAATTAAATGATTAATTAATGAGCAATTATTAAAATAATTGTCCATTAATTAATTACAATTCCCCACCAATTTTATTCAAGTAAGCTTAATCTTGGTTTAAAATTTTATGCGATCTCTCAAATATTAAAGATTTAATATATACCATTTAAAATTAAATATTAATTAAAATTAAATATACTTAATAATCAAAATAATTATATATATATATAATATTTTAAATAAATTTTAATGTTAAACTAAAGGGTTAAATTTTCTAGATTTATGATCAAACCACCGTTAGATCTATTGTAGTTTGATCTAACATTTATGATCAAACCACACAGCCTATCTCAAACCAATAGGATCAAACAGTCAAGCTGGATCCCGCAGTTTGGGATGGACAACTCAGTTGAGCCGAATAGGGAGATTAACCATGCGATCTGATCCGTGGTTGATCAAGGCCATGAAAAGTCAAAATCTGGACTGTTGATTGAGTGATCAATGGTCCAGAAAATGTGCGCCGCATGCACGTTATGTAAAACCCCTAGAAATGATAATCGCCTAGTTCTCTCAAAATATTTAATAAAATCAATTGAAATTTAAAACTTGAATTAAGTTATTGAATAAAATTAATGGAGAGTTAAAAGTTTTACATGAAATGAACTTAATAAAAGGTTAATTGAACTTAAGTCTAATGACCTAGAACTAGAGCTTCAAGGGATTTTACCAAGGGATTTTGCGGTAAAATGATATCTCTAAAAATGTAGTTTGTCCTCATATAAGAGGTCAAGGAGGGTTCAAATGAAACCTGAAAGGGGCTTGAAGAGCTCTAGAAGGAGAGAGAGAGAGAGAGAGAGAGAGAGAGAGAGAGAGAGAGTGTGTGTGTGTGTGTGTGTGTGTGAGAGAGAGAGAGTGTTAGAATAAGCTCTCAAGTGAGGGTTTTAACCTATTCAAATGTCCTCAAGCCAAATGGATGGCTGAGATTGACTGGATAAGCTTCCTAATGGCTACCAAGTGTCCTGGAGATTATTGGGAGCACGAGCATGAAAGGACACAAGGGTATCCTAGGTGGAAGGCTGTCCTTATCCTTCTACAAGCATGTGGGGATGCTTAGGGCCATTTGATCTAGATCTGATGGCTAATAATTACTCTAGGAAAGTTCTTGAGGACATTTAAGCAGCTAGAATGGTTTGAATTAAAAGGGATTAAGCTTAAGAGGCAATTTGACTGGGTTTGACCACTCCCTATCCTTGGTTTGATTGTTTGACCAGTCCACTTGCTATGTAGATTGGTGATGTGGCATAAGAGGAAGGTATTAAATGCTGGAGTGCTAGGTTTGGAGCTAGGGATTAGAACTTGAGTGCTATATAATTCATTCTTTGAATATTTCATGGTCTTTTGACCATTAGTTGACTAGTTTGACTAGTCAAAGGATCAAACCAGGTGAGGTGACATGGATAAACCTTAATGAGCTGGTTTAGCAGGAATTTAAGGCAATCTATTAGAGGTTTGAGTGATCAAACCATAACCATGCAAGCTTGACCAAAATTTTCGAAGGGTTAAATTAGTTAAATTGACCATGATGCAACTCATGGCATGTTAAAAAAATACTCAAAGTGTTAAATGGAATTAACTCAATGATTTCCAAAGCAATACGGTTTCAGTTTGAATGGATGAATGCATTGGATGAGAGGTTTTGACCAAATCCTTAAAGTTTGACCAAGTGAAATCTTTGTAATTTGACTCAAAGCGGGTTTGAGTATGCTTGAATTTGAGTTATCCAAATTAGTCAAAATCATTTAGATGATTATGAAAGATTGGATAAGAAGCAAGTGTGATCGAAGGTTAGATCAAGTGTTGAAGTCTAGATTAAGCTGGAGATTGATTAAAGGTCAGGATTATTTTGAAGTTTGAATATGTTTAAAATCTAAATGGATTTGAGATCTAGATTAACTTGGATCTAGATTGACATAAGATCTAGATTGATCAGAAGCTAGAATTGACTTGAGATATGGATTTATTTGAGTTTTGAATAAGTTGATTTAAGGATTGGGTTAGCTTGAGATCAAAATTGACCTAAGGCCTAAATTTATTTAGGATAAAGATTGATCTAAGATCATACTTGATCCTAGGGTCTAGACTAACCTGGAGTCTGGAATGATCTAAGATCTGAATTAATCCGAAGGTGTGGAGTCTAGAAGAATCCTAGGATCTAGAATCTGAGAACTCTAGAGTTTAAGAAGTCCTAGGGTCAGAGGTTTAGAAGAATTATAGGACCTAGGTGGATCCTAAGGTCTAGATTGGTCTGGAAGAATCTTAGGGTTTAAATAGATCATAGGGTCTACATTCTAGGAGGATCCTAGAGCCTAGATTGGTTTGGAGTTTAAATTAATCTAGGGCCAGGATTGGTCCAAGTGACCTCATACAAAAATGAGGTCAACAAATGAGAACAAATCAATAATGTTGATGATTCTCCACTTAGGTGAATGCTTGAGCCACAATAATTTTGAATAAAATATGAGGATCAAATTTTGGGTATGATGATGGATCTCTATGATTTTTTTCTCTTTGTGAAATGTTTTCCTTTTAAGATCAATCCAATGCCATGAACTACTAGAAATTTTAATACTTTTAGAGGTCAACACAGCTCAAAAAACTTTATTCAATCAAGTATGAATCATAGTGCAAATATATGGATCAATTAGAAACTAATACATTCAATTATGGGACCGTAAAACCTTCAATTTTAACAAACTCTTAGCCAAAATAAAATTTTCAAGTAGACAAATAAAAAAATACCAAAATTTTCTTAATACAATTCCAAATGGTTCTAAATCAAATAATCAATGCATAATTGGAACATTATTACACTATTTGAGGACTAAACAATCTTTGAATTTTATGTCATTATAATCAAAATGAGTACCTCAATGAGATAAATTCAACAAGCGCAAGATCATTTAATTATGATATCACTTAGATATTTAAATGCCTGAGATATGGTATATAATCAAGAAAATCATCATAGGTCTTTGGATGCGGGATTTGGGAGTTTTCTTAAGATAATCAAAATATCACTCTAAAAATTATAAATAAACTCTTATTATTCATATGAAATGAACCTAAAACTAGAGAAATCTTAGAAATCTAAAGAATTCTAGAGCTATGCCAACGATTAATGTTACCAATCGTAGCTAACAACACCATCTCCTAATAATCATTGTATGATTATCATCTCCTGATCATTATTATCTTCTACCACCATATAAATTTTCATTGTTTCTTGAATATAATATTGTGAAGTGTATGTCTAATAATCATCCCCTTACTATTGTCATCCTCTATCAATCAACACTAATGATCAACACTACTAAATCATCTTATATGTCTACCTACCAATTTAAATAGACATATACCACATCTCTTTACTTCTCTAGTATTTTTTACTTCAGGCATGGGAGTGAGGCTCAAAATAGATGAGGGATAGATAAGGCACGAGCTACAGAAATCTTAGCTCAAAATAATACCCAATAACTAGTTAATTGGGTGGGTAACACCACTTGAACTACTTAGGATACTTAACACAAAAAATAGAACACAAAACATTATCTTCTCTCCCCATTACAAGCATTAGTTATTTATTTATATAGACATCTATAGTTACATATTCGGCAACACCAACACAAGAATACATTTCCATTTACACCCATACTAATGGCCATACAAATGCAACCTGTATTAAGGTAAATAGAACATAAGAATCCAATTTATTAATAATAGGTCTGGCATCAGTCTATTGGGCTATAAGAAACTTCAAGTTAATGGTAAGAAGAGAGATCAAAGACATTTAATTTTGTAGAGATGTTGCAATTGTTCGGTAGATCTATTTTGTAGATGTTATCATTTTTTTAACTATGCGATAGGGGCCATCAGCTCTTGGCTTGAGTCCACAAAAGCTCATGTAAGAAATACAGCCTTTAGTAATATGATCCACACTCTATCACCCTATTTGAATTTTACTACTTTTCAGTTCTTATTAGCAAGTTTCTGATATTTATCATTATGCCTTTGTGACATTTCCTAGACACATTGATGGATCTGTTATATTTCCTTACAACATTGTTATCTATCTATGTTGTAACTAGATATGGTATCTTGCAAATTTAGATCTAGGCGAATTCATGGATTTCTCCCATACCCAACTTGGAAAGGACTTTGATAGGTAGCTATGATAGTTGATCTGTTGAATGCAAATTCTAGTTAAGCCAATACTAGATCCCACTATCGTATGTTTTCCCCTACAATATATCGCAAAAGGTTGTCCAAGCTCTGATTAACTGTCTCTATTTACCCATCGATTTGGGGCTGGGTTGTTGAGCTAAATTGAATGTTTGTTTTTAATTTTTGCCATAAGGTCCTTCATACATAGCAAAAAAATATGTCATCATTGTTAGATGTGATAGTTCAGCGGTTGCCTTGCAGTCGAATGATTTCTTTGAAGTTCAGATCAGTGATGTGAGTTGCATCCAAAGTTTTTTGGCATGGTACAAAGTGAGCCATTTTTTCAAAATGATCTACCACAACCATGATTGAAACATTATTTTGTTGGGTTTAAAGAAGATCCAATATGAAATCTAGGCTAAAGTCGATCCACTGTCCATTGGGAATGGGAAGTGGTATGTATAAACTAATATTCTGACCATGAGTTTTAGCTATTTTTCAAATTTTGCACTGTTCAATGAATTTACCAACATCTTATTGGAGAAGTGGACAATTAAAATCTTCCTTTACTAAACTAATGGTTTAATCTTTCCCAAAATACCTAACTAAGCCAGATTAATGACATTCGATAAAGATGGCTTGCCTAGTAGAGCCCTGGAGTATGAATAATTTATTCACATAAAAAAGATGACCAACTTGCATGTCATAACCAAAAATTTTGAAATAATTCTTTTAAATAAAAATTTTAAATTTCGGTGTCATGCCTTACTGAAGAAGGAAGAGGAGGAAGAGAAAGAAAGAGGAGAGAGAAAAAAGGGAAGATCTAATTTTAGTTGTCAGATCACTTCGTCATTTTTGTGGAACTTAGATTGTATTAGGTGACTATGATATTATATCTATTTTCAATTATTTTGATTTAACCGTTTGATCCTCCTCATAACTGATTTTATTTCATTTTTCTTTGATTTATTAAACTTCTATTGCATAGCTTTTTATATATTATAGATATTGAGATTATGAACTTTTGAATGGTAATAATATGATTGTATAGACCATGAGTAGTATATATAATTTTTAGGAAAATGCATACATATGTATATTTTGATCTTTTAATCGATAGTTTTGTTTCTACTGTCATTTATATTGATAAAAGAATTTGTAGCTCTAGTTATTGTATATTAAAAGATAAAAGAATTCTTCTTTCAAATTAAATTATGGGCTGTGACACTGTAAGTTATAAAGCTGAAATGGAGAAGGTTGACACTTGGCTAAAATGGATCAAAGTTGGGATCTATTGAATATAACTCCTTTAATATTTCAAAGTCGATCACTTTAGCTTATAAAGTTTGTAATAACACATATCGAAGGCTAAGATCATCAGCCACATGATTGCATTACCTAGATTTATGTTTTAAAACATAATTGAAGGCTAGCATATGTTCCACCTAGGTAGCATGATGTCATTTCAATTTTTTTTGTATATTAAGGAACTAGAGGGCCTCATAATCTAAGAAATAAATAGTGATCACAATGTTTTAGTGATCTAACTACATAAAATTCTTTGTCATATACTGAATAGTTTTGCCTTATGTCATTGAGTTTCTCACTTAAAAAAGCAATGGGATGGCCCCTTTAGCGGTAAACAGCTCCTATGTCTACTTTAGAGGCATCACACTCTACTTCAAACCCTTCTCTAAAGTAAGGTAGAGCTAGAATGGGTGCCGACAAAATCAACCTCTAGAGTTGTTTAAAACTATTTTGAGATGCTTGGGTCCAACTGAATTTGTCGGCCTTAAGCTATTCAGTGTTTGGAGCAGCCACCGTGCTAAAATTTTTGATGAACCAATGAAAAAAGCGTCCAATCCATGAAAATGGTGAACTTCTATGAATGATTTGAGAGCCGACCTTTAGATAATTACTTCAATCGTAGGCTTCGTTTGGGACGGCTTTTTTATTGCTTTCTAAAATGGAGTTTTAGTACAAATCTTTTTATTTTTGTACTAAAACTCCGTTTTAGAAAGTAATAAAAAAGCCGTCCCAAACGAAGCCTTAGTTGGATCTTATTCAATCGATACCAACAGCTGAAATAATGAAGCTTAGACATTATTATTTTTTGGAAAGATATTGACACTTCTATAACTTGGAGAATAGCTTTTGATTTTAGAGGATGTCAAAGACCTCTGTCAGATGTTGAAGGTGATCCTCCATTATTCGGTTGTACACTAAAATATCATTAAAATAAACCTCTACAAATTTGCATAAAAATGGTTAGAAGATTTGGGTAATAAGCCCTTGAATATGTTAGGGGAATTGGACATACCAAAAGGTATAACAATCCACTCATATAATCTTTCATGTGTTTTAAACTCAGTTTTTCATTCATAGCCCCACCACATTTGAATTTGGTGATACATACTTCATAAATCAATCTTTGAGACTATTGTTGACTTATGGAATCGATCAAATATATCATCGATGCGAGGAATAGTGAAGCGATATTTTACTATTATTTTGTTGATAGAGCAATTGACCATGCACATTTAAAAGGTTCCATCTTTCTAGCTTATATTTAGAGCATGTACAGCATAAGGTGTGACGCCCTAAAATCTAATTTGAAATAATTATTTTTTTTATCTTTTAATTTACATAATCATAACTATCTAATTTTTTTATTAATCTAAATTATAGCATAAATAAAACTATCAATTAAAATATCGATATATACATCTATATTTATTTCCTAAAAATTAAATACATTACTCAAGATCTATACAAACATACCACAACTACTATATCCTGAGTACAAAAGAATATTTGAAACAAAGAGAAGGAACCTAAAATTGAAGGATCCTGGTCGATCTCACATACATTTTTTTTTTTTTAACCAAACCAAATATATTAATAATAAAACACGAGGTACAACAAATAAAGGCCATGATTTCATCATCCGATATCCACAAGGAAGGCATACCACGAAAAGACGATACCTTGAGTTTAGGAAATTCATTACTAGAGGAAGATCCCGATAAAGCTTGAAGAAAAGACCGAGAGGAAGACGAAACCCCTAAAAATCCATGATCAACAAGATTCGGAGCCATCCGGCGCATGCCGGAAAGCAAACCACCAACAAAATCTCAGAAACAATACAAAACCAGAGTAAGAAAAATGGAACTTCCCTGGAAGCCAATGCCACGGCCCTGAGCGGAGAGCGGCACGCCGCCGTCGCGAGGGAAAAAACCCTAGCGGAGGAAAAAAGAAAGAGTGGTCAATCTCACATACATGATCCTCTACATTGACCTAAAAATATTTAACCATATATAATGAGCTAAAATGCCCAACATAAAACTAAATCTTACACCTAAACTGAAAGTACAGTAAATTAGCAATATGCATGTCAACAATCAAATCATAATAATTATATTTACTGAATCGGTGTATAAATAGTAAAATTATACGACACGAAAGATAGTACGAGTGTCAAATTATAAATCAATCATCATATCAATACTACAATCAGGAGAGAAATAGTATAAAGCAAAAAAATCTAATCATCAATAATAACTGTCAAAATCAAATCACTAAAACAAAGGTCATATATGAGTGTACACATGCTATCTAGTTATTCTGCATCCGTATTAAATTAGTATCTTAATAACTTGCTCAGTATAACATGTATATCACATACTCAATGTATATATCATTTTTTTTTTGTATCAATAAATCAATAAAAATATTAATAATAAATTTATAGAATAATATGAATAATGCATCAATAATATTTATTTTAGTAGTCGCACTCGAAAAGTAAGAATTTTGTCTATCACGATAGTTTTCAGTGTTGTATCAATGTCAACAAAAAGAACTTTCACTCATTGTCCATCGACATAGTAATCATCTCATTATAAAACTCAATCAATATCACAAAAATTAGTAGAAGATAACCAAATCACAATATTTAAAGTAAAGCTCATTATCTCACCATCCTATATAGGTCGATCAGTCTTCAACCAACAGGTCAACCAGTCTTTACTTATCTTTTACTCTCACATTATTAGCATATTCAAGCCAGCTCATTTATAAAGAAAGAAAATGACTATGACTTGGCAATTACTATAATATAAAGATTAATAAAAGAGATATTATAAGTAAAATAACAAATAATAACTTAATATAAAAAGGGAGATGCAGGCTTCGTCTGAGGTGGCTTTCTTAAGGTTTTCTACAACAGTTTTTTAGTACAAAAAATTCTACTTTAAGAAATTTTTGTATTAAGAAATTTTTTTAGAAAGCATTAAAAAAGACATCCCAAACCAAGCCATAATTTTTAATTATTTTCAACAACTTTTTACATAAAATCTTGAATCCAAATATACTTTAAGTATATTTTATTTTAATCATTTTTAAATGAGTTGGCTCACGAGCTAACAAGTCAAGTCGAATCTGGCTCAAGCTTTGATAATTAACTCATCAAGCTTGGCTTACGAGCAACTTATCAAGCCAAACCCGAGCTGACTCACAAGTCGGCTTGACTCACACTCATAGAGTCATAGATCTCAAATAGAATTAGATTAGCCAAATTAGGATTACATCATCATCCAATCAGGATTAGAAAAGCTCCTGGAGAGCTCGTAAACGCACAAGCATCGTAAAGGCCTAGGGCTGTAATTCCAATAACGGGCCAATCTTAAGCCCAGAACTATGATGGGCTTGAGTGCAGGCTAAAAGCGACGAAGGCTTTATACATAAAAATACTAGGGCCTTGACTTAAGTGGGCGAATTCTACAAGAGAGAGAAATGCTTCCATGATGAATTTCGCTGACAGATATTTTATAACAAATGATATAGCTTATCTTCACACATTTGTATGGATTATTAGTATTAAAAAACATGTTATAATGAATTTTGCTAAAAAATTCACATAGATAATTTGGAAATCATAAGTGAAACTTTAAAATATTTCAAACCATCAAGCTTCTCCATTTTTCCAAAGATAAAATTGTGCATCTCTTAAGTATCGTTTGAGACAGCTTCCTTTCTGTTTTTTAAAACATTTTTTTAGTGCAAAAATCTACAGCTCAATAAAATTTTGTACAAAAAATTACTTTAAAAAAATAGTAAAATGTCACAAAGGTATCCATCATCTTCACTCTCTTTATTTGATTCTTAATCAAAGGTCATTGAAATTATTTATTTTTGTATAAGAAAGGATTATGATTATTGAATTACTTTGCCCTTATGTGTACTTAACACTTATTTCATTTATTTATATGCATTCATCCAAATATATAAGTTTTTTTTTTTAAATGAGCACATAAACCTCTAAAACGAACTTTCGAGAAAAAGAACTCAATATATAACAAAGGACTACTTATGGTTGATACACTTCAACTATATCAAATAGATAATTAAGCTCCCATAAGATATTCCCAAATTAAGATTTCGTCTTCTTTAACTCTTATTTTATAAGCTCACTAGCCTCATTTTAGCAAATATTATCTTACAATACACACAATTTTTTTTTTGAAGTTCAACCAATAATTCTTGCTAATCCGTGAGCATATAGCTATATCATTAGCTAATTTTGTTTGGTCGGTTTTTCAGAACACTTTATTCTTATTATCCTACATCAAATCTTTTATGCAATCTCCATCAATTTTGGTAGCATTGTAGTACTCAAATTGAGAAAGCAACTGATGAAGAGACAAACCAAAATGCAATCAACACAAACACTATTAATAAATTAGGCTTTTGCAAAACTTTTTAGGACCTACTGTAGAAGTTTAAACACCTACAACTTTATTTGCCTGGTTTAGGAACCACTGCAAATCCACTATATTTGTGTTCGCTGAAAAGGCTGTAGCAGCTATTTCATGACTGCTGCTGTAGGGAGGATTTAGCTGCGCTTTTTATTGCAAATTTGGTTTCATGAATTATGGTTTTGATGATAGCAAACAATACGACTGCCCTTTTCTACTAACATTTCATGGCCACAAGATCGGATGGAAATCGGAACCAGCTCAAGTTTGGGTAGACTAGGTCTGAGTCAGTCTATAACTTTCCTTTTCCCTTTCTTGAGTCAATTGCAATCTTGGAAGTGTCTGATGCTAAGTAACCCTAAACACACACTTGAGTGATTCTTTTCTTACAGATTTAGAATTTCTTTTTTTACTCATGTCATCCCGGCGATATTTATATCGCCCTGGACGATCGGGTTTAAAACAGAAACCTTAATCAGGACTCCAAGTCAAGGCAGCCGTCATAGGATATCGGCCTGGACGATACATGTATCGGCCAGGACGATATGCTCAAAATAGAAAGAATTCGTCGATATGATCTATTTAGGCATTCTTTATTTTTGGATATTGTCCAGGACGATCGTGTATCGTCCTAGACGATTTGATACAATTATGTCTAAATTGATCAAACTATTAAGGAAAGCAATTAAGGATGATTGATATGATCACATCATCCGGGATGATCTAAATATCATCCGGGACAATCAGTTCAAAAACCTTAGTTGCTTCTGGACGATCAACATCGGCCAGATCATATTCAGGGCGATGTTCTGTACGATTTACATCTGATTTGAATTAATCATCCGGAACGATCCTGAGATCGTCCTGGATGATCAAGCTAATTTTGAATCGTCCAGACCCCCATTCAGGACGATGTTCAGTACGATAATCCATGATTTGTACTGATCGTCCAGGACGATATTCATATCGACGATATTCATATCGTTTAGGACGATAATGTCGGTTCTTGAAATTCTATTTAAAGGATCCAATTTTTCTCATGTATGAGACCTTGAGTGCTGCTGCCTTGACCTAAGAGAGCCTTGGGAGAGGGGGAGAGAGAGAAAGAAAGAGGAACTTGTGAGGGGGAGTTTGTGAGAGGGTTCACAAGGGTTACTCCAAGTAAGGTTCCAAGTCATCTTCTCCGATCTTCGTCCTTTGTTCTTGGGAGTTTCTTGGAAGATATATAAAAGATATATAAAAGCTTTAAATAATATATATAAGGTAGATTATTGTAACAAGATAAAAAAGATCTTAGTTTCAAAAACCATTTGTTATTATGGGATAGACTTTTGTTTAGAGAAGAAAATTATACCACTAAAAGAGGTTATAGCGGG
>NW_021319036.1:1193281-1224723 GCF_001605985.2 Dendrobium catenatum
TGAGTAAGGGGTGAATCAAAGAAATCTTAGATAATTATGGCATTGAAGATTAACAACACGAACTCTGATTCTTTCGGGTCTAAAAGCGATAACATTGTCTTAATCACAAGGCAATTCAAAAGCATTCCAAGGAAGAGTCCCAAGCATCATCAAAATAGAAGAAAATGTAAGGATAATAAATATTCTAAAGGATCTTTTGATGTTATTTGTTTAGAATGCAGGAAGCCTGGACATGTCAGAGCTGATTGTCCTACACTTCAAGATCACTCTAGCAAAAAAAAGAGTAAGGAGAAACCTAAGTTCAGGAAGGACAAGAAGAGAATTCTAAAGGCGTTCTGGGTAGAATCTGCTTCTTATTCATCTAAAGCTGAACCTGAGGAAGAAACAACAAACTTGTGCTTAATGGCAGAAGATCATCTTGATCAAAGTGATGAAGAAGATGTATGTAAACCAACCTATGATTAACTATTTAAAATTTGTGAAAAAATTCATGCATCATACAAAAAACTTAAGAAAATTAATGCTAGTTTAAAATTAGAGCTTTTGATTTTCAAAAAGAGCAAGAAATTATTCTCAATGATCACTCAACGATTGATTCAAATCACATGATTTTACTTGATGAATTTGATGAATTAAATAAAAAGCATTTGGAATTGATTGATGAGCATGATTCATTAAAAGTATCACACGCCTCACTTGAATCTGATTTTAAGAAATCTAAAGAGATGGAGCAAAATTTGAGGATTAAGAATGCTACTTTAGAAAGTACTAACTCGAGGTTTAAAATTGAATTAGGAACAATTAAGAGAAATTGGATAACACCCACTTTTGATCTAAAGCCAAGACCTAGGAAGAGGCATTACAATCTAAACCATTTAAGAAATCTTTTTCCTTGTGTTATATATTTTTCATGTGGCATGCTAGGACACATCTCACACACTTGCACTGTTCACCATAGTACACATTGGGTATGGAGACCCAAATTATATGATTCACAACATAGCACACATACATTGCATTCTACCTTTCATAAGAATGGACCCAAACCCGTTTAGGTTCCTAAATCTGACGGTTGTTGATTTTTGCAGGAATGCTCTCATCAAAGACCTCGTGAGAGCATATGACTCTTGGAAAAATGGAGGCTCACAGCTAATAATTGCTTAAACTTGTTGCTTAATAAATTCCTGAAATGAATGTTTTGATTATCGCTGTTTTCTGTCTTTTATGCTTATTTCTTTTTAATTATTTTTGTTTTTGCTTTCCTTTTATTTATGATGATTTTCCTGGTTCTTAAATTTTGGAGATTTATAGCCAATGATTAGCATCTCTAAATTGATTAAAGGAAGAAACACCGTTGATGGCTTCCCCCACCCCTCTAACCTCTTTTAGTGGTATAATTTTCTTCTCTAAACAAAAGTATATCCCATAATAACAAATGGTTTTTGAAACTAAGGCCAATGATGCAAAAATAAAAAGATGCGTAATGACGCCAAATTGAAAAATTTATTAAAAATTAAAAGATGCGCAAAGAGCGCCATTCAAATTGATAAGAGGCATAAAATGAGCCCACATAAGACAAGCTTACCCCTATTTCAAACTTTTAAAATTTTAAAAGAATTCATGGATTACTTGATATTTTCAAAGGCTTGATTTCAAATTTTATGATTGAGACAAATTTATTTGGTATATTATTTTATAAGATATTTTTTTGTAGTCAATTTTTGAACGGATCTTTCTTTACCCAATTAGTTTGATCTGAGATAGGCCTTTTGTTTTCAAAAGAGGATTGTGCCCTGAAAGAAGTCCGAGCTAGGGTTAACAGGGTCGGATATTCTACCATTTTCAGATTTATACATTGTTAACTCATTGAACTTTCGAATCTTTAAAATTTAATTATTTGAGAAATTTATCATATGCCGCTTTGCAAAAATTTAAATTAAAAAAAATTATTTTATTTGTTTTTATCTTTTTTTTTATTTTGTTATTTTTAGATTGGTTTTATTATTTGTGGTTTTAATTTTTGTAGACTCTCTTTGATCATCTCCATATTTCCCTGATTTTCCAAATTTTGTCACATCGTCCTGGCCGATTTTTTTATCGTCCTGGACGATTGGACCATCTCTGTTCTAAATCCAAATTTTGTCACATCGTCCTGGCCGATATATATATTCATTTTTCAAAAATTATACATGCTACTCAGGATCTATACAATCATATCATAACTAATATATCTTGAATAGAAAAGAATAACTAAAATAAAAGAGAAAGAACCTGAACTTAACTGATTGTGATCAATCTCACACACATGCTTCTCTATTATGTCCTAAAAATATTTAATCACATATAATGAGCTAAAATGCCTAGCAGAAAATCAAATCCTATAACTAAACTCAAAGCGCTATGTCAACAGTCAAATCATAGCAATTATATTTATATGATTATTGAATCAATACGTAAATAATAAAAATATATAATACATAAGATAATAAATTAGTGAGAGTGTCAAATCACTAAAACAATCAACATATCAATACTATAATCAACAACAAAATCATATAAAATGGTAAAATCAAATAATTTATAACGATTGTTGAAATTAAATCAATATGACAAAGTCATATAAGAGTGTACACATGTTATCAAGTTATTATATATGAGTATTAAATCAATATCATAATTGCGTGCTTAGTATATCTTGTATATCACATACTCAATGTATATATCATATTTTTTGTATCAATAAATCAATAATAGTGTTAATAATAAATATGAACGATAATATGAATAATGTCTCAAAAATATTCATTTTAGTATTCACATTAAATAAGTAAGAATTTTGGATATCACAATAATTTTAAATGTTGTATCAGTGTCAGCAAATCATTGGCTCAATAAAAAGAGTCATCACTTATTTCCCATCGACATAGTAATCAATTCATTACAACACTCAATTACTATCACAATAATTAGTTGATGAAAATAACAAATTATAGTATTTAAAAGAAAGCCCATCACCTCACCATCCTATATAGATCAATCAGTTTCCAACCAACGAGTTAATGAGTCTAACACATTGTTATCATAGTACTATAACAGTAGTCTCAATTGCATATCTACATTCATTTCTAATGCATTATAGTAAATAAAGTGCAATTGATTTTAATTCAAAGTGTCAAAATATCCTAATGGTAGGTAATAAAAACCCTTACTAAGCAAAATTTTATATTTTAAAAATTAACTAAATTTTAAGCGATTGTATATAACAATATTCTAAATTTTTATTGAACTAAAGCATTTTTTTTAGATGTCAAAAAAGTTTTTTGAGTAGATAAAAATTACTACTTTTTCAAAATTACCTAAAAAAATCTTAAATAAAACTCATAATTTCAATCTCTATAATATATAAAAATTTACGAGGTGAAAGTTTTATCAATACAAAATTATTCTAATTATTTGATAATAGAAAAACAAATTTGATCAAAAAAATAATAAAAATATAAAATTATTAAAATTAGAAATAGAGTTAAAATTTATCTTTGTATCGATAAGTGTCAATTTCTTAAAGATTATCACTAGTGTATAAAAATTATGACAAAAATAATATAATTTAAATACTATAATATTAATATTATGGGAAAGACAATATGTGAATTAGACTTATGTTGGCTCTAAAAAAATTTATTTGATTGGGTTAAAATATAGACTATTATAATCTACCCACTTTTAAAAAATGTCATTTTTGATATTTCTCTTAAGAATTCTAACATAATATCAATTTAAATCAAATATGTATAATTAAAACTCATAAAAAATACAGTCATGCAGTTTATTCTATCACATGTCATTCAAATAATATATGTTATGATATGTCATGCAATCATTTAAATAAATTTTTTACTAGTAAAACCTTTAGGTTGATACCGATCTTCCAGATACTGTAAGTTATATATATGTGACATCACTAGAGTAGGTACAGTCAATTATTGTGCAGCAGTTTCCCTCTGACAGTTTTGTCATCCTCTTTATTAGTTCGACAGCTTTGTCTTCCTCCATGTTAGTTAATCTTTCCTTATATGCTCTTGACCCTAACTAGAATCAATTCTTCCTCCAAATACCTTCTGAGGATAGTTTGTTGTCTTATGTCCTTCCTATCCACGGTGAAAACATCACCCCTTCAACAAGTAGCTCTAACGTGCATGTCATCAACCACAATGAATGCACTCGTCATAGCAGTCCGTAGATGCTAGTGATGTATATCCCCTTGAATCATTATACATGCTTTTATTGTCACACACACACAGTCTCTCTCTCTCTCTCTCTCTCTCTCTCTCTCTTTGTATGTTTTATTTATGTTCCTCCTCCTACTGACATCATATATGGAGCTCATCTCATATATGAATGTTGATACTACTAAATCAATCTCTATTAGTTTGGCTAGCTCCAACAACTAAAAAAAACCCTTAAATCTATAAATGTGCTAATAGATGTCTCAGCTCCTTGTTTAACCCTCCTCGATAGTAGGAATCAAGTGAGGAGCATATATAGCTAGTATATTAAACTCAGCCTCATATTGCATCACTGTTATACTTCTGTACTTTAACTTGATAAAAGCTTCATATATCTATCATTAGGCTGAAAGAGGTACAAACCACATCTTGAATACTATAGTGAACTCATCCCAAGTGATCTCAGTATTGATCTTCCCCTAGAATTTATCTTTGTTATCTAACCCATCATCTCTTTGTGTCTCCTTTAAACAAGAACACAACCAATGATACCTTGTAGCACTCCGAACACTACATGCTGTCAAAAAAAATTTCTATCATTAGTAATTAATCTTTTGCAGTCTGAGGTCCTAAAGCACCTTTGAATAATGGAGGCTTCAGCTTATAAAATATATGTATGTCTTTTTCTCTCTCTTCTTCTTTACTTTCAGCTGACTTACTCTACGCATCTCCCATTACATGTACTATAATAGTAGCCAATTGCATCACACTATATGATGACACTAGAGTTGCACTGTGCTACTCATTTGGTATATCATGCTCTCGTAAATTCATTACAATTAATTATTTTTAAATGATTCTATTTGATCTGAATAATTCATACAAATAATTAAATATATATGAAAAGTAATGCACCTTAAATTACCCATTCAATCCAACTCTCCATCAATTCCTATAACTCTTCTAATAATCAATTCTTCCAGTAATTTTGCGCTAATACTAACTATGATGCTCCAGAATTTAATTTGGAAGAAGTTTTTTATCTTTTAATTTTACACAACTAGAACTCTCTAATTTCTTTTATCTATACAAATAACAACAAAAATAAAACTATCGATCAAAATATCAATATATACATTAGTATTTATTTTTTAAAAATTATATACACTACTTAGGATCTGTACAATCATAACACAATTAATCTATCCTTAGAACAAAATAACAACTAAAATAAATAAAAAGAAACATGAACTTGAAAAATCTTGATTAATCTTACACACCTGCTCGTCATAAAACTATCGATCAAAATATCAATATATACATTAGTATTTATTTTTTAAAAATTATATACACTACTTAGGATCTGTACAATCATAACACAATTAATCTATCCTTAGAACAAAATAACAACTAAAATAAATAAAAAGAAACATGAACTTGAAAAATCTTGATTAATCTTACACACCTGCTCGTCTACCTTGACCTAAAAATACTTAACCATATATAAGAGCTAAAAAGCCCAATACGAAACCAAATCCTAAAACTCAACTTAAAGCACGATAAAAGACCAATATTCATGTTAATGGTTAAATCATAATAGATGCATTCATATGATCATTAAATCTGTGCATAAATAGTAAAATTATATTATATGAAAGATATTAAATCCTTACAAGTGTCAAATAACTAAAGATATTATCATATTGATATTATAATCAATAGAGAAATCATATAAAGTGATATCATTAAATCATCTATAAAAATTGTTAAAATCAAATCAATGTAGCAAAAAATCATATAGGAGTGTACACATACTATCAAGTTATTCTATATCAGTATTAAATCAATATCTTAATAATATGATTAGTATATCATGTATATCACATACTATATATATATATATAGATATATATATATATATATATCATATTTTTATATCAAGAAATCAGTAACAATGTTAATAATAAATCCATACAATAATATGAATAATATCTAAATAGCATTCATTTTAGTAGCCACACAAAATAAGTTAGAATTCTAGCTATCATAATATTTTTTAGTATTGTATCAATATTAATAAACTATTGACTTAGTAAACATAATCGTCATTTTTTGTCTATCGGCATAGTTATCATATCCTTATAACTCTTAATTAGTATTACTTGAATCAGTAGAGAATAACATGAAATCATAGTATTTAAAGGAAATCTCGTTGACTCATCATATGGTATAGGTCAATCAATCTCCAATCAATGGGTCAACCAATCTTTAATTACTTATCTTTTAAACACATATTCCTATTAAAGTAATATAATAGTAATCTCAATCACATGTCTACATTCATTTATTATGGACTCAAGGGAGTGTGGAGGGGATTCCACACGGTTGCTCCGGCAGGCTTGCATCTTAATACCGTCAGATTCAAGGCTTGTCTCGAGCGAATTTCACCAAAGAAGAAGACCTCTTTGGTGTCAAAGGACCCGGCGACTCCGCCGCACCGGGGAAGGTGGAAGTGATTTTGTAAGGGCTTCTCCGCCTAGCTGTGGGGGCTAAAAGAGAGAAACTTGCTTTAGTGCAATACTTGGAGGGTGCCTCCAATGAGTGGACGTAGGTCAAGATTTGACCAAACCACTGTAAATCCGGTGTGTTCTTTCTTATTATTTGCTTCCGCATTTAATTTTCGCATTTGGTTTTCTTTATGGTGATTTTGGTTTGAGTTTTATCTTTGGTTTGAAAGTTTTCCAATTCACCTCTCTCTCGGTTAGCTTGGGCCATTTCTATAGGGCTTAACATCCCTAACGAACTCTCAAGTGCCATCGGAGGACTTTCATAATGAAGTAAAAGCAAGGCATCAACTTCCACCCAAATGTTAGTATTACCAAGATAAGAGCATAATTAAATCCCATACAAGAGGCTATCAGTTTCAGCTTCGACAGCATTAGTACCAGAAGACGGGCCAGCATAAGCCGTAACAACCATACCATTATAATCACGAATAATGCCACCACAGCCAGCCGTGCCGTTATTATAAGAGCCATCTGTATTTAGTTTAAAATAGCCATAAACAGGGCGCTTCAAATAAACTAATTTCTCAGTTTTGATGATAGGATGAATAATAAACTTCAAGCCTAAATCATTAGCAACAGGAATGCAATTCTTAAAGGAGTCAACAGTAATTAACTTTTCCACAAAGAGTTGAAGAACCTTGTTCTTCACTTTAGCAATAACATTCAAGGCATTCATCCCAATATTCTCATGTTTGAAATTATTCCAGCTTTCCCATAAATACCAACAGATAATAACAGGGATTAAATTTCTAATATGACCTTTAATAGGAAGAAACCAATCTTTAAGCAAAGCAATAGTCAAATCATAATGAAAAGAGGTAATCACATTGAAGATATTGTCAAAGTAAATCCACACTTTAGTAGCAATAGGGCCATCGATGAAAACATGGTTAAGATTTTTGATATGGTAGCAGCATTGGCACTTAGAAATAATAATCAAACATTTTTTCATCAAAATAGAGTCAACAGGTAAATAGTTGTGTAAAATTCTCCAAAGTAGAAAGGAGTAAGTAGGAGGAATATTAGCATGCCAAATAACATCATAAATAAAGTTTTTAGGCAGGATCTGTCTGATCGAGTTCCACACAAATTTAGTGACAAACCGGCCATCACTGGAACGATTAAATAAAATGCAGTCCTCTCCCCCCTATAAATAGAAATCTTAGTAATTAAACTAATTATGGTATCAGGAATCATATTAGCAAGCATGTTCAAATTCCAAGGGTCATTAATAAATAAATTTTTTACTTTAATATTAGACATGGAATGAGTGTTTAAAAGGCTGTCAATAGAAAAATTACCCAGCCACTTATCCTGCCAAAAGTAAATGTTCCCAACGCCCAAACCCCATTGAATGAACTCTTCGGCTTCCCACTTGATATTGCAAAGCCTTTTCCAATTGAAAGAATCTCCTGGTTTGTAGCAATAATTTAAAGGATGATTAATACTACAGTATTTGGTAGTCCTAAAATTAGCCCATAAACTTTTATTGTATCTAAAAGAAAACCATAATTTATGGTTAAAGGATTTGACCATCTCAGTCAAGGTACGAAAGCCAAGTCTGCCCTCGTCCTTACTCCCCGCACAATTACTCCAAGAGCTCCAGTGGATGGAACGATTACCATCTTTAGAGCCCCAAAGGAACTTATTAAAAATAATTTCTATTTTGCTGCATATATGATTAGTGCCATAAAGTATGCATCAGATAGATAGGAATGGAACATAAAACATGTTTAATAAGCACAATTCTCCCACCATAAGAAAGAAAATTAAAAGCCCATGAAGAAAGTTTTTTATGGATAATCTTAAAGACCCCATCAAACAGATGAGAACGTTTCTTACCCTTATAAAGCGAGACACAAAGGTAATTCATAGGCAAAGAAGTCTCTTTCACACTAAACTTCCTTTCAATGCTAGCAATACGATTGTTAGAAATAGACTTAGCAGAAATAAAACTGCACTTAGTAGGATTAAAGAATAACCCACTAGCTTGTTGAAAGATTTTAAGAAATTTAAAGAGAAAATTTAACATTTTCATGGACCCATTAGAGAAAATAATAAAGTCATCGGCAAAGCTCAAATGAGTAATAGGGAAACCACCATTCGTTTTGTAATAAAGAGTAGGATGAAGCTGAAAGAGATTATTAATGCCACGATAGAGAAATTCAACAGCAATGATAAAAAGAGCAGGGGATAACGGGTCCCCCTGTCTGATACCATTAGAAGATTTAAAGAATCATTGAGACTTACCATTGATAATCACATAAAAGTGACAATTTTCAATATAATTTTTAATAAGATTGGTAAATTGCATATTAAAACCAAACAGATTTAAAATTTTGTAAAGAAACACCCAATTCAAATTATCGTATGCCTTGAAAATATCCATCTTAAGAATAACATTACCTCCAGAAGTTTTGGCATTATGATCATAAACAAGTTCTTGAGCAAGTAAGACATTATCAAAAATTGATCTACCTTTAACAAAGCCCGTCTGCTCTAAAGATATAAGTTTAGGAAAAATAAAAGCAAGTCTACCCATAATAATTTTGGCAATAAGCTTATTAAAAAAAGTACATAAGCTAATGGGACGAAACTCACTCCAATAATTAGCACCATTAGACTTAGGAATTAACACAATAGAGGTAGAGGTAAAAAATTTAGGCATAGTAGATCCTTCAAAAAAATCCACCACAGCATTAACAATGTCCTCTTTAAAAATAGCCCACAATTTTTGAAAGAATTTGTTCGTGAAACCATCAGGGCCGGCCACAGAATATGAGTTCATATCATTTACAATATTCAGAATTTCCTCTTCAGTGGGAATAGTTGTCAACATAATATTATCCTCATTAGAAACGATCGCAGGCATAAAGTAGAAATCATTATCTAAATCAGGCCTAAAGTTGTTGTTAAAAATCTTCTCAGAAAAATTGATACCCGAAGAAGCAATGTGCTCGGGATTAATAATTTCATTCCCATCAGGCGTGACAAGCTTATGAATAATCCTACTAGTTTTGTTATGATTCACAATATTATGAAAATAAGAGGTGTTCCTATTCCATTCCACAAGAAACTTACAATTAGTTTTTTGTCTCAAAAAAGCTTCTTCTTTTTCCTGCAGACTAAACAACTTAGACTTGGCAGAATTAAGAGTAATCAAATTAGTAGTAGTGGGATCTTACATATAAGCCAGCTCAGTATTAGCCACTTCATTTTCAGCAAGCTTGATATTAGTAAAGACATTTTTAAAGATGCATTTATTCCACCATCTAAGAGGTTGCTTAAGCCTCTTAAGTTTGAACCACAGTCTAGTCATACCAGTCACACTATTATCAGGAAAAAGAGGCGCTTCCCAATTCTGCTTAACAAGATTTTCAAACTTATCATCCAGAAGCCACATGTTCTGAAAACGAAAAGCAAGAAAAAAAGAGTTGTTAGTATTATACACATTAAGAAGAAGAGGGGAATGGTCGAAAAGAGTTCTAGTTAAATGCTCAATATGGGTGTTATGAAAAGCGGAAATCCAGTGATCATTAAAAAGGATACGGTCCAACCTTTGCCACATAGTACCTTTGTTCTAAGTAAAACCATTACCGGAAAATCCAATAACGTGTAAATTGCAATTTAAAATCATGTCATTAAAGTCTTCAACAGCCTGAAGATTCAGAGGCTTACCACTAATTCTCTCTGAACCATTAGTAATACAATTAAAGTCCCCACCAACCATCCAAGGGGCATTAACAGTGGAAGCAAAAGAAGAAAGCTGATCCCAAAGGATTTTTCTACCAGTTCTATTGCAGGCAGCATAAATAAAAGAAGCAAAACTAGAAACATGATTCAAAGTAACATTCGTATGGACAACTTGGGGTAAATCAATAAGAACATCTAAATAAATAAACCGTTTCCAAAAAATCCAAATCTTGTTATTACAATTAGCAAAAGCAAAATCAAACCCCAAAAGTTTGCGAATGGAATCAAGTTTAGTAATAGAAACAAAAGGTTCAAGTAAAACAAGAAGCTGAATGTCATTAATCCTACACATATTCTTAGCCCGATCCTTCGAGAGAGACGCACCCACCCCCCTAATGTTCTAAATGAGAGCTTTAACCATTAATAACAATGTTAGACGCTCTAGTGACCCTAGGGGTTTCTTGTGGTGTAACCTTTTTATTCTTACCTTTCTTTTTGGACTGGATTATGAAATCATCCTCCACCTTTTTGCCCTTATACTTAGGATCAGACACAAAGTTAGCATTAACATCGCTAAGAGTATCCACAGGTAGAACAATTTCAATCGAACCAATTTCCCCTTCTTCCATACCATCAACTTTTCCTCCACATCCTTCAAAATACCATCCTGCTCACTAGCTTTAGTACCGTCCTGGCCTTTAGAACTAGCAAAGTCATTAGGACAATTATTTAAAGAGGAGCGTTCCCTGTTTTCCTTAACCAAAGTAGGAGAGAAAGCATCTCCCTCTTGCATCTCATCAACAGTTTCATTAGCAATTTCGGTTTTCTGTATCACCTCATTCTCACCTCTAAAAAAATTCATTTCTCCCTCCTTATTTTCCTATATTAAAGTCTGGGTGCCATTATTAGTATCAAGAGAAGTGGACTCTGTGTCATTTTCCTTGTATTGAGGCTTATTTTGCGGAGGAATGAAATTATAACCCTTCAATTCCACATTATTTTCCATCACCTTAGTTCCTTCATCGACCGGATTAGACGTATTTTTGGGACCCGCAATGTTCTTTTTAAGATGTGGGTGAGCAACAAAACAGTCCTGTATCGCATGACCATAAATCTTACAATGCAAACAAAAATCTGAAACTTTTTCAAAATCAACTTTTTGTAAATACCCAAAATTTTCAGAACCGATCCATATATCTTTAGGATGCTTCTTAGTAATATCGATTTCCACAAGAACCCTAGTAACCGAGGGTCTTGATCGATTGGCTGTGGCCTTATCAGTTTGCAAGGGTCTTCCAAAAATTGATCCTAAAGCATGTAGCACATGAGCATTAAAAAAATGCAGCCTTAAATTAGGAAAAGATATCCATATATGAACAATGGGCGATTCTTCTTTGACATCAAAGAAAGGAGTCCATTTTAACAACCTCATTTGGCAGTTTAGAATGTAATACGTTCTCCTAGAGAAAACATGGTTATAATCAAGGTCATTTGCTAACTGTATAGAGACATGTCTAGCATCGAGCAAACCGATAGAATAATTGCTAGATAATTTAAGCTTAGCAAAAAAATTTCTAATCGCATCAAGGTTCGGACGTTTCACAGAGAACTTACCAACCAACGTAAATTAAAACGGACTAGCCAGTTTCAAGATGTCATCTTCTGACATTAAGAGGGCCGGAACACCTTTAATAGTAGATTTGGTAAAAGAGATTACCGGAGATTGGGAAGATCCCGTAAGAACATCACGAAACGACCGAGATGTGGAAGATGAGGCAGCAGATCCAGTCATACCTTTCACCGGAACACCCGTGTTCGCTGGCGGTGCACCCCACACATCGTTCGATGGGAGGGTCGTACTTTTCTCCATGAGGAGAAAAGATCAACAAAGGCCAAAAGGCCAGAGCAGACCTAATAAACCGAGCCAAGCACACAAGAGAATGGAGGAAGATCAATGGAGGAAGGAACAAGGGACGACAGAGCAGGGGAGCCGCAAAATCGTCGAAAAATCGCCATAGCCCAAGTAAAACCCTAGCATGTGACATTCATTTATAATGTATTACATTTATAATGTATTACATCAAATTATATATAATTGAGCTTAATTTAAAAAGTGTCAAAAATCCTAATAGTAGGCAACATAAAACATTTACATTTTTCAAAAATTACTAAATTCCTATGGATTGTATATAAAAACTTCTAAAGCTTTTATTGAATTAAAGAACTATTTTAGGTGTTAAAATAAATTTTTGAGTAGGAAAAATTACTACTTTTTAAAATCACATGATTAAAAATCTCAAATAAATACTTAAAATGCTTATAATCTTAATCTCTATATCATATAAAAAGTTACATGATAAAAGTTTTATCAATACAAAATCATTCTCATTTTTCTGTAACATAAATATAAATTTGATCAGAAAAATACAAAAAATAAAATATTATTTTTTTTTTAGTTAAAACACACCGACGGGCCTACATGTTAATAAAAGGGAAAAAATACAAAGTCCTTAAAGGGCCCTCTAGCTCTCTACTGCTCAAACGAGCTACAAACAAAAGCAAAAATAAACCTAAGAGCCGGAGTTCCCTACTAAGAAAAGATACACAAGAGCCTAGTAACATGCTAGCAACAAAAAACCAAAGGGAAAGAATAAACACAATCAGTGACGCCCTACTACCAGCACATGTACCCTACACAAAATGAGTGCGTAGCTCCAAAAACCTACAAAAGAGGTCTGCAAGGATACTAGAAAAACAACTAAGCAAACAATTAAAATAGAAAAGAAAAATAAGAGACAGTAAAAAAGAAATACCCCCTGGAAGAGTCACTTGCCAGTAGACAGAAAACACTAAAGAGAGAATAACAGGTTTGATAACATCGGAATAAACCAACCAACACCTCTCCCAGTCCAACCAACAGAGGCCAACCACAGTCAAAACCAGCCAACTCACAACACCCTCGCCAACAACCACTGGAAAAGCAAAGGCCAACGAAAGCCAACACAAGACACCCAACATGATGAACAAAGACCACCAACGAAAAAAACCAGAGAAACAGAGAAAAAAGACACCCCCCTGTAGCCAGCAAACCACTGAAAACTCCCGCAAAGAAAACTGAACAGAAAAGCCCAGCCAACAAACAACACCCTCACCAACCAACACCCAAAAATAGAAACCAACACCCAGATAACCCCACCAAACAGAGCCAGCAGAACACAGGGAGAAACCCCAAGGAAGAACCCAAAAATTAATTGCCCAGAACATAAGAGACATTATTTTTATCCAAATTAATCAAGCCTTTGATCTGCATAGTAAGATTATTAAAAGATAAATCAGTAATACCATTAAACTTACTCCCAAGCACAGTCAGGGCCCTAGCAGCAGAATTCACCACAGGGGAAACCACATTGTAAGAGCAGATCATAGAATCCTGAATAAACTTGATATTCCTACGAATATAGAAGGAGGAATGGCCACAACTGCAACCATCCTCCTCAAACAAGGTTTTAAGATCCTCATTAAAATTGCATTCCATAATAATACTCTTAATATCCAACCCAACACACATGTGAAGCCCATGAAGAACAGCCAGCAAGATACCTCCCAGCCGATCAGTTTCCAAAGTTTTACCCGCAAACCCCAAAACGTACTCTCCATTATAATCTCTACCACCAATACACCAGTTGTTACCATCCATCATAGTATCAAAGTTCAATTTAAAAATGTTAGCAAAAGGTTTAAGCCAAACACCGATACTCGTACGCTGGATATGAGGAGAACAGTCCAAATTAATCCCAAACTCCTCAAGAGTAAAAATCACCTTGTTAAAGCTCTTATAAGAAATAAGGTTAGCAGAGAAAAGAGAATTAACCTTGTCTTTGATTCTAAAGATAATGTTGTTATGATCCATCCTCTTACCATTAAAACGAGAATCGTTTCTAGCCAACCAAATAATGAGAGGAGGGATAATGTTTCTAATATGACCCTTAAGACCGACCATCCAAGAATCAAACAAATGAAGAATCGGGCAATTAGGACCCCAAAAATTAACACGAAAAGGTCTTCAAAAAAAATTGCACACCTTACCAGCAATAGGAGAAGAAACAAAAACATGCTGTAAACTTTCAACATTAGAACAACATTGGCATTTAGAAGTAATAAGCAAACCTCTATTCCGAAGAAGCTCATCGTAGGAATAAACTTCTTCAGAATTCTCCTGCTAAAGACAGAGACCGCAGTAGGAATGCTCTTATGCCACATCATTTTAAAAACCTTGGTAGGATCCTTATTAGTTCTAAAAACAAGCCAAGCATCTTTAGTTCTGAAAAGACCATCATTAGTAAAAGTGCAAAGTAAAACATCTTTAGCTAAGCGATTAAGAGTAATTTTAGTAATCAAATTAACAATAAAAAGAGGGATAATGGAAGAAAGCTTAACCTCATCCCAACCATTCTCACAAAAAAAGGAATTGACCTTAACCAAACTCTTAGAGTTAGTATTAAGAAGAGCATCAAGAGAATAACCATTAATCCAATGATCCTGCCAGAAAAAAACATTGCCCTCTCCAAGACCCCAAGCAAAACAGGGCTCAACTTTCCACTTAATCTGAACCATACGCTGCCAAACTCTAGAATGCCCTTTAGCATAAAGACAGGTAGATGGGTGATGAACCCCACAGTATTTATTCTGCATGAACTTAGCCCACAAAGACTCGTTAGCCCTTTAAATTATGCCACATTTTAAAAGAAAAAGCCAAAACCATATCATTCATGGACTTACAACCAAGGTCACCTTCTTGCTTCAACCCACAACACTTATCCCACGACGACCAATGAATTTTAGAAATGCTAGAAGACCCTGTCCAAAAAAAATTGTTGAGAATCCTATCAATCCTCAAACACACAGTTTTAGGGGGAAAAAGGACTTGAAAGGAATAAACAGGAATCGAGGCAAGAACACTTTTGATAAGAATAAGTCTACCACCAAAGCTCAAAAACTTGGAATCCCAAGAAGATAAACGATTTTGCACCTTAGAAATTAAATCATTAAAAATAAAAACCTTCTTCCTACCTTTAAACAAAGGAATGCCAAGGTAAGTTAAAGGTAAAGCAGCTTGGGAATAACCCGTCAGACTTTTGATGTCAACGACTCTATTATGAGGAACATTCTTAAAAATCACAAAACCACTTTTAGATTTATTAAAGACTAAGCCACTAACAGCTTCAAAATGATCAAAAAGCTCAGAACTTTAGAAACTTTATTCTTAGAAGCGTTCATAAAAATAATAAAATCATCAGTAAAACATAAATGAGAAATATTGATACCACCTAAAGTTCTAAAATACAAACTAGGAGACTTACATAACAAATCCGCAATCCCCCTAGATAAATAGTCAACAGCAAGAATAAAGATAGCCGGAGAAATAGGATCCCCTTGACGCAGCCCATGAGAAGATTTGAAAGAACCATGACATTTACCATTAAGAATAATAGAAAAGAAAGGACTTTCAATGCAAGAACTACTAAGAGAAATGAACCTGTCATCAAAACCAAAAAATCTAAGCATGTTATAAATAAAACTCCAATTAATATTGTCATAAGCCTTAGCAATATCCAACTTCAAAATCATGTTCCCCCCTCTAGTCTTGATATCCAAATCTTGACAGAATTCTTGAGCAATCAAAATATTGTCCACAATCGTACGACCTTTAATAAACCCCATTTGATTAGGAGAAACAAGTTTAGGAAGAAGAACAGAAAGCCGGTTAACCAAAACTTTAGAAATAAGTTTATAAAAAACAGTACATAAACTTATGGGTCTAAAGTCATTCCAAGAATTCACATTATTACTCTTAGGAATCAAAGCAATAGAAGTAGAGGAGAAAAATTTAGGAATCGGGTTACCTTTAAAAAAGTCCAAAATCACAGCATAAACATCATCAGAGATAAAATGTCATGAATGTTGAAAGAATTTAACAGTAAAACCATCAGGGCCAGGCACAGAATCAGCATTCATATCAAAAAGGGTATTCTTGACCTCTTCCAAAAGGGGAGAAGAAGTAAGATCCCTATTCTCCTCTTGCTTCACAATATTAGGAATAAAAGAATGATCCATAATAGGTATAGGAATAAAATCTTTATTAAGATGATTTTGAAAATAAATTAACAGCAAGATTAGCAATATCATCACCATTCTTAGTAAACGAACCATCCATACGAGCAATTTTGTGAATGCCATTAATAGCACGTTTCTTATTAACCAAAGCATGAAAATAACTAGTATTATTATCACCTTCCACCAAGTGTTTAATCGCCGCCTTTTGTTTCCAGTAAGTCTCTTCCTGACCTTGAAGCTTACTAAGGGCCAATTTGGCCTCACTAAGGACAGTAAAATTCGAAACCGTAGGATCATTTTGGCAATAGTCCTCAAGAGCACTAATCTTCTCTTCCATCTCCTTAATATTAGAAAAGATATTTTTGAAAACATTCTTATTCCACCAATTCAAAACCATTTTTAACCATTTAAGCTTAGCCCCGAGCATAGTCATGCCAGTAATAGAGTCATCAGGGAAAATCGGAGCAGACCAATTATTTTGAACAACATTAATAAAAGAATCATGAGAAAGCCACATGTTCTGGAATCTGAAACGAGAATTAAAACCAACCAAATTAAAGTTAACATTAATAAGCAATGGGGAATGATCAGAAAGCGTTCGACTCAAGTGCACCACCTTAGTAGAATTGAAAACATTAATCCACGCATTATTAAAAAGAACTCTATCTAATCGTTGCCAAAGATGACCCCTGTTCCAAGTGAATTTGTTACCAGCAAAGCCAATGTCAATGAGGTTACAATTCATGATCATATCATTAAAATCATCCATGGAATGATAATTAGGGTGAAGACCCCCAACACGCTCAGAGGGGTTAATAATGGTGTTAAAATCTCCACCAACCAACCAAGGTAACGTACAAATATTATGAAAATTAAAAAATCTCCAGAAAATAATCAAAACGTGCACACTCGGCACTTCAATAACATACCAAAAGTTACGCGGTAAAAACTGAACCAGTCGGAAAATACGGACAAAATTCGCTAACGAAAACGAAATTCGGACAGAAAACTCGTTCAAACTTCACCATTCTGAAAATTGAGAAAGACGGAATGTGCCTTACCTTGCGTACAACAATTTCCTGAACAGTCTCGTCGGACGAAAACAGCCCGGCGTCGCCCGAAAATCAACTTTTCCAAAGTTTTCCTCGACCTTCTCTCTCCTCAAACTGAATTTTATATATTTTTGATTTTCTCTCTCTTCAAAATGAGCTGATTTCAGCTAAATAATACTCAGATCGGCCTGGCCGATCGAATGATCGTCCTGGCCGATCAGACCAATTTCATATCGTCCTGGGACGATTTCGCAGAACGATCCATGACGATAATTAATTTTTAAAAACCCCTTGCTCTCTGTCTTGTGCCATGCTCTGATCGTCCCGGGACGATCCTAGATTGGTCTGGACGATCCATACAGAAAATTTTTCCTGTAACTGCTGTACAGAATCTGGAACAAAATTACAACTGATCGTCCCAGGACGATCCATGATCGGCCTGGACGATATGTTCAGAACTATTATTACACTACCTCTCTTACCACGTCCTTTAGAAAAACTCATATCATTGTCCTGTCTAGCATAGCATTTAGCATTAATTTCAATTTCCGTATCAGTATAAGCATCACATTGATAATGATTATTTAAAAGGAAATCTTTATTCATATCATCACCTGCAGGGCCCAAACCAGTAAGATCACCTTCAACAAATAGAACCCCATCCTCCACTGTTGAAAAATTAAGCTGTCTTTGATCTGTCAAAGAAAAATGAGAAGCAACATTATTAATATGAGAATCATTAGGAATATCCGTAGGATCACAATCATTAGTATTAATAACTTCAGTTTGACAATTCTCCAAATTCTTAGAAGAAACCGCATCACCTTCCTCTAAAACAACAACCAAATCATTAGAACTGTTAACAATTTCCACATTAACCCACTTTTCGTGATCAAGAATATTATTATCACTATGTAACACTTTACTAGAATGAACTTGAACTGCAGTTTCTTGATACACCTTTTTACAGCTTAAAGGGACATCGTTTATATGAGCCGGTTCATCAACATTAGGCAAAGCAACTTTAGAAATGTCCTCTTCACCCTCCTTACCACCATTTTCATTACCCAAATTCTGAGTAGCATTACCACATTCAACCTCCTCAGGAGGAATAATTATGTTAACACCTTTACTGTCAACATTAGCTTTCTCTTTAGGCACATTTTTCTCCTTACACAAATTAGGATGAAGTCGAAAGCAATCGTTAATCTCATGACCGTGCATCTTGTAATAAGAGCAAAAAATAGGTAAATTTTCTATTTCAACCTTTTGAAAGCATCCATTTATTTCAGATCCTAGCCATATTTCATGAGGGTGTTTTTTCGTCACATCCAGTTCAACTAACACACGGGCCACCGAGGGTCTGGACAGAGAAGCCGTAGCTTGGTCTGTCTGTAGAGGCCTACCGAAAACAGATGCAAGACCAAATAAAATTTGCGAATTAAAAAAATGTAGTCAAAGGTTAGGAAATGAAATCCACACCGGGGCAATGGGAGATTCCTCCCTCACTTCAAAATCCGGTGACCACTTTAACAACCTCATTTGACAACCTTGGATATAATATGACCGACGAGAGAAAATACGGCTGTAGTCTAAGTCGTTTGAAAGTTGAATAGCTATGTGTTTAGAATCTAACAAGCCAACATGAAAGGAACCCGACAGTTTTAACCCATAAAAAATTTTCGAATGATGTCCAAATTAGGCTTGCGTAGCATGAACTTGCCAACAAGAGTAAACGTAAAAGGAACAGCCAACTGCTGAACCACAGCATCCTTAAAAAGAAGAGCAGGACACCCTTTAAAAGAGGAGTGCACAAAATGAACTTTCGATCCCGAAGAAGACGAAGCTCCCGAAACAACATCTTTAAAAGAACGAGTATTACCAGCTAAGGCCTGAGGGACCACCGGGGAAGACGACGTCGGAGACGTCATCGCCCCCCACCCAACGAAAACACGAAAACAAAAACAAAACTCCAGGCGGCGAAAAACCAACTAGGATAAAGGATCCCTATAGCGAGATGAGCAAATTTTCTAATAGGATATATTAACGAAAATCACTTTGCGATCTCCAAATCTTTATCTATATTTTCTCTCTCCTTACATTTCCTCTCAAATTCTCTTATTTTTTATGTGTTTCTCAATTTTGCCAAAGGGATGGTAGAAATGGCTTAAGATATTAGTGTTTTAAGATATTTATTATATAATAAAATTATAAATATATAATTTAATTACTTTTCTCAATATAAAATTTATATAAATTTTTTTGGGGCTTTAAAAATCATAGAATAAAATCCATTTAATAATCCATTTTATTTAGAATATATTGGTTAAATCAGTTTATAAAATGTATACCTAACAGTTCTAAAATCCCCACTTATAAGGATATGTGTTAATTTCTTAAAGATTTTTACTAGTGTACAAAAATTATAAAAAAATTATGTGATTAAAATACTATAATATAAATAATATGATGAAGAAGATTTATGATTTGGACTTATATTGACTCTAAAAAAAATTATTTGAATCGATTAAAATATAATCTATTATACAAAGGCTAATGCTAGGCCATACATAACCTTTGTTGATCAGCTCTTCAACTTGTCATTACAGTTCTTCATGTTTGTTGGGTCTAAGTCGATAGGCCAGTTAGCTTGGAAGCACCGAACCTTATTGCAGATCTATCATGTGATGTATGTCCTAGATGGGAGATAGTCATGCATGAATTTCTTGGGATAGTGGGCAGATAGCTTCATGTTGGATAGAATGGGCAACTTCATTCTCGTCCACCAGCACCAATATATACCACTACTGAGTTGCTCGCCATTCCTTAATAAACAAAGTTCTAGTTAGTTGGTTTGGTGCTATGGGGTACTCTTCCACCAAAGCAGAAAACGATTCTAATATTAATTTTTGACTATTATGTATGAATGAGTAGGTTTTGGCAGTCATTTTGTATAGTATTTCTATCATGGCTTGAAATCAAATTTGAAATAATTATCTATTTATAATTTAAATAATATATCAAAGCTTCTATAATCATTAATATAATTAAGCTTCCAGCAAAAGAAATTAAAATTATATACCTCAAAATAATTTATAATTTTTATTTACCAAAATTTTATATACACTAGTTAAGAGACCAGTATAATTATTAATCTTTCACAAGCTCCTGACTACAAAAGAATGAAAGAAAATACATAATGAAATTTAAAAAAGACGTTAGAATCTCTACTAATCTCACTCTTCCTGGTCCTGATCCCTTTCCTGATATGAAATCATTAAATTCATATAATGAGTTAAAAAGACCAACAGTAAGTCAAACTCACCAAAGCTTTCAACTTAAGGTTAGAAGAATCAATATGCACACTTAGTTCACTCAATAAAATCAATCTCATCAATGATTAGTTATCATTTGTAAAGCTGAAGATAAAATCTAGGAATCAATAATAGGCATGAGGTTTAGTAAATCAGTAAAACAATGATAATATAATCATTCAAGCATTAGTAAAAAAGAATCACATGCACATATTTATCAGTGTTGTCAATTATACATAATAAGTACTTATATGCATTCATATGTTATCTATGTATATATGTTATTACTCTATATATCAATGTTATTGGTATATACATGCATCAATATATGATTTAATATGATATGATATCTAGCTTTAATGTGGTGTTTTCAGCTTTTCATCTGTTCATTCTTTATGTCATTATATCATTAGCATTCATCTTTTATTAATATTATTATAGGTAGCTTTCAAAAATTATTAATAATTATCACCCTCTGCCTGTCGGCGTAATGCAGTCATCTGTTATAGGCTACAACTAGAACAACATCACAAATCACCTTTAAAGGAAACCAAGTCAGTCCACCCTCCTGCATATATTATATTAGTCAACCTATTTTATAGTGTTAATAGCCAACCTTTCTTGCTTATACAAATGTCACAATCAAAAAACAGTATGAAATAGTCAATTTTATTCAATACAAAAAAAAAATCTTTAAAATATCTATGACTTAAAAAAATTATAACTTTAATTCTACCTAGTGAAATTCAATGATGTTATTATCAAAATATAAATACTATTTATATTTATTATATACAAAAAGTTATACGATAACAACTCAATAAATCAGGTTAAAATATATTTTTTATTTATTTAGGAGAGAATAAATTCGTCAAACTCAAAATCCATTCAATGATTCCACATTACAATTTCATCATCATTGTAGCTTTCTTGATGGAAGGTGTTGACCCCTTCTTCTTCTTCTTGTTCCCGTCTTCTTGTAGGCTACCGTTGTTCAAACCTTGTAAGGCATTGCCGTAGTTGAGCAATCTCACGATGTATATCCTCCATCATCGCTTCATGAATTGGTCTTTGTTGATTTCATTGAGGCGGCATCTTTGCCGGCTCTGATACCACTTGACTCTGGATGTGGGAGTAGTCGCAGCTTAAAATAGACGAGGGATAGACATAGCACGAGTTGTAGGAATCACAGCTAAAAAAACCCAAGAATATTGATTCATTTTGTCAATTCAGCGTGTTCAAGGCCCAAACATGCACAAATTAGTGCAATTTCGAACTCACTAGATTCATCTCATTCTTGGATTTTGAATTGCAGAAATCATAATCTAGATGGATTTTGTGCATCATTTCAAGCTAGATGGATTTTGAAATCATAATTGCAGAAATCATAATCTAGATGGATTTTGAAATAAATTTCAGCATTTTCAAATATATTTCAAGCTCATTTTAGGATCCAAAACTTAACGTAGAAGTTCATTATTACTCAAATTAGTTTTACAAGCAACATCAAATTTTTTTCTTTTTTCGTTTCTCGAGTCATATTCTCAGCCTTACCTGCTACGTACAGAGTCGCTCTTGCTAGAAACAACTATAAAATAAGAACTATTTAATTTCCATCAGAAAAGAATCTCTTGGACGCATTAAATCCACTAATCGGTGACTTGTGTTTTTTTTTTATCTCCAATCAACCATGAGATGTCTGTTTCTCCCCTTTGTTTACATAGAGCTCTGCGCTGGAACAAACTCAAAAAACATTATAGAAGTTTCCAAATGCCAATAAATAAGCTAGATGCCCTCTAATCATCTTAAAACTGTTATTATAATATCATTAAATTAAGAAGGACCTTGATATAAAGAGAGAGAAAGATGAGAGAGAACTAGCTAGCTGTGTCACTTGAAAGAGAAGCGAAGAAGAAGAGTGGAGTTGAAGCCAACATGTGAGGGCATTTAATGCGAAGTGGGCATAAGACTCGGGTAATGGAAACTTGTAGTTTCAACTTTTGATTCCATTTTGAGTTTTTTTTATTTCCAACACTTCACTGCTCAGTAGCTGTACCTCTCTTGCTTTTATAATCTCTAGAGCTTTAATTTGATGTCGGATCTCATTAATACGATTCCCTCTATTGTTGTGTTTCTAACTTCTACTGATTATCAAACCATGACCTTAGGTTGAAGATTTCTGATCATTAGTCAGCATCATGTCAGGGACTAATTGCATACATATTTTATGAAATTTTTTTATGGATATACGTAGTTTATGTTTAAATGAGCAATGTGTTGAGCTCATGAGCTTATGAGATATGCCAAATTCTTTTAATTAATCTCTTTACTTATCATTGAAAAGGAAATCCTATATAATTTAATGAATTTTGTCTTAATTTTAAGTTCATTAGATTCATTAAATTATTTACGTGATAATTTTTATTATATCATTTAGGTTGGTTTAATATTTATTACGTTATGTTAAAAAATAAATTATCACATAGCATCCAAGTGAGTACAAGCCAGGGTCCCATCGTTATACGTCTATTATCCGTTTGGTAGAGGAGAGAATATTTTTAATAGTTTTAAAGGCTTATTTTACAGGAGAACTTAATTGTCATATATGTAATCATTCTAAGCGAATGAAAAAACTTTTGAATTTGAAAAGCTTTCATTGCAAGATTCTTGTGAAGCTTCTAATTAAAATAAATAGTTCATCAAGCAAAACAATTCTTGAAAGTTTTCCATCTTGTTGCATCAATATTTAGAAATTATGTAAAGGTGCTTTGTATTGTACATATTTTTCTTTATTTATTAATTTGAGATTACATTGTAACAATTTTGTGATAATCTTTGAATCACCAATGAAATTTAAGATAACTTTAGCTTGGCTTTTTATTTATGAACTTTAGGATTTATAGATTACGTCAAGTAGATCTTGGAAGAGTTTTGTGAAGTTGAGTGCTTTTGTCGAATCACATAGAGGCCCTGTTAATTGCCATTTAACAAAGGTTTTGTAAATGGTACTCCAACTATTCAAGAGAGTAGGTAGAGATTCTAGAATGACAGATCAAGTTAGAGGAGTTTATGTTTAGGATGGAGTTACGCAACACATCTGTTGGTTGGAAGCTTTGATTATTAATCAAGAGGTCTTGGATTTGCTTTAAGGACTAGTAACTTTTTTGAATAATTAACACGAAGTTCATAATTTTTTTCAAAAAGAAGAAGTCTTGAGTTTTAGTTTTGTTTATGTGATGTGTATATGATTTTTTTTTTAATTGGTCTAAATATAAAAAAAAATAGAAAAAAAAAAAAAAAAAAAAAGGGGGGGGGGGGTTTCTTTGAAATGTAAACCGGAGTTTGGCTTGTAATGATCAGCTCATCAGTGAAACATTTCCATAACTGAAATAAACTTGAATAGTTTTGTAACGTGGATTAGTGTGACAATTTGGCAGCGAGTGGTGGGAATTTTTTACCGAGGAAAAGAATAGTTTGTCAGAAAGACAACAAACTGAGCATTAAATGTTTCAACGACAGATTAAGAACAGAAGCTAAACTTCCATATGGCCATTGACCAAATCTTCAAGCATCACTAATTGTATATGGCAATTGAGCTTATGAGATAAATCTTCGTTATCTCAAGTTCTTTTATCAATACGGCCTTCAATAAATGTCTTATCTCTAACACCCATAAACAAGGAAATAAATATACTAATCAAAATGAGAATTTCTTTATTTTTGTCCTAAAGATGAAGCAGATATAATGAAAAGTTTTTTGTTGGGCCAATTAAAATATTAAAGTAATGTTTTTCATTAATATTAAATGTATTATTCTGTAATATGATATTGTGTTGATTAATATCCATATAGATTGTTAAATGCATATATTTTGACGCCAAATGAGGCAGCGCTATATATGATTCAAATTCTAAAGACTCGTGTACGGACCCTTCAGAAGTTTGAGAAAATTGAATGAAAGTGGCAGCAAACCACATAATCAGAGCAACAAGAATTAAGATTGAATTGGAGAATTGATGATAGTAATCTAAGCTCAACAGGAAGAAAAAGAAATGGAAGAAAACATGCAAACATTTTATGCAGAGATTACTGGAATTCTGAGCAGTCAATCTACTCATGACTTGTGGCTTCTTAAGTGCATAGTAACAGCTAGAATTATCAATCAAACTCTCTCTCTCTCTCTCTCTCTCTCTCTCTCTCTCTCTCACTCTCTCTCACTTTCTATACTGACTGAAAGACAATTCATTTTACCATGTACTCAAGCTACACCATGGTCGTCGCCTGAGATGAAGAGTGTCTTACAAACGCCAAGTTTCTACTAATTAATAACAAATTAGCCCAAAATATTTCAGCTTATTGCATGCTCCATCCGAACCTAACGTTGCCTCTACCAGATTACTGCACATGAACTATATGATTAGTTAAAAAGTGAGAAAGTAAAAGCACTAAAGTATATCATGGTGGTGCTGAAGCCTTTCCAAGCTGAAATAATTAAGCATGGTTATCATATATTTAATATTTGTGTCATAAATACACAGAATCGAGTTATTTGATGAGTTCATTAACCACGAATTAAATCTCCACCACCTCTTGTAACAATATATGGATTAATACGTGCCCATGTGAATGTCTGCAACAAACATTCACGTCGAGGTCCTCTCTCTCTCTCTCTCTCTCTCTCGACACCCAAGGGTTAGGGTTTACACCATTTCCAAACCATGGTCATTTAATTTGTCCATATCTCTATCTACGAGAGAAGTTAGAGAAAAGACAAAATGGAGAAACTTTTCTGATCTAAAAAGAGGAATCAACAGGCAACGTGAAAGCTAAACTAAAGCCTTCTATAACAAAGTATAATTCGATTAAATAAACGCTATTCCTTGGTTAATAAATGCATGTAAAGACGAGCAAAATTAACTAGAAGCGTGGCACTGCAGGTTCCTTTCTTCATTTTTACTTAAGCTTCTGCAGCTCTGGCATGGCGGTAAATTAAATTATTGAAGTCTAGCATTGAAGGAGAAGCACTATAACTCTTTTTCCACTAGTTTTAGTGTGGTCGAAGGAGACCGTTACAACTCCTATCAACTTATTTGTAGTGGAACCATACTCCTTAACTATACGTTAATTAAATTAATAGGTAAAGGATAATCTCTGGATATTCTTATATTCATATATTTTTTGAAATACATTATAAAATACTAAATCAAATACACTCATGCAACTTAATCTAGCAAAATTATACGAAGAAATATCTTACAAAATCAGCCTTCCCATTTCAAAGGAGTACATCTTATAATATTCAAAACAAAATTTCGATAGAAACATTATGACCTTAAGTTTCTCCTTGCCAATTTATTCAACCATCCTAAAGCTAAATGTATTAATACATGGCATATTTGCAAATTAAAGGCTGCATACGCCTTAGAGACTTGTCTAATGGTCCTCACCACATGCACTTGGAGAACATAATGCAGTTTTAAATTCCATGTTTATTGTATGAGTTGGAACTAAGATTCTTAATCATTAAGAATTTTATCCCTGTCAACATCTATAGTTAAAAATATATCCAAATAAAGACAGATAATTATGTCAATGTTTTCTTGAAACCCTAAGCTTTTCTAATTAATTTATCTCAATAGTTTTAGTCCTCATTGATTCCACCTATCTTTTAAAGCTTCAACTATAAATAAGCACACCCATCCAACTTCCATTTCCATCTCTTTTATGTCAAGTTAATTAGCCAATATACGTCTTCCTAACTCTCACCATCCTTCACCAACTTACAAGAAAAATTCCTTTCTTTGTGTAAGATTCAGAAGAACAAATGGGAGGTAATTCTCCATGTGCTTCTTGCAAACTACTAAGAAGACGTTGTACTAAGGATTGTATCTTCTCCCCATTCTTTCCATCTGATGATCCTCAGAAGTTTGCTATTGTACACAAAGTTTTTGGGGCTAGTAATGTTAGTAAGATGTTGCAGGTATTTATTTTTATCTTCTTAATGTGATAATTAGCTGAAATATCCTTAAACTTACATATTTTTTACTTTGTAAATTATATAATAATAGCATAAAAAATATAACATGTTTTGTTGAGTTGACTCCTCCTCAAATAGAGATATGATGATTCAAATCTCTCAATAACTAGAGAACAATGAGGTAACTAAGTGTTTGGCCCTTGGTTGAGCCTCTACTTGTTGGAGAAAAACGATATAAGGAATTACTTTTATAAATATATTTAAGGGATAAATGAACTTCATCTAATTTGTATTAAAATTTCTGAATTTTAAATATAAGTTTTTGTATCTCAATGATAAATGATTATGAACAATAACTCTCAAGGCATAATGTAAGGAGATGAATAATTTCATAGACTTATTTAATAAATAACTAATTATAGAATAAAGCATGATTAGATGGTTAGAGTTGAGCCCTACCCTACCTCAACCAAAAAAGAAAGATTTAAAACTTAGAAAACAAAATAAATTTAGTAAAGTCTTCCATATAGCTGGCCCTTGATATAATTAAAATTATTAATAGCATATTGCACATAGTTTTAATCAAAAAAATTCTTCTTTGTAAGCATCTAAAAGAAGAATGAAAGTGGTGGCCCATAATTTTTCGTGATTATTGACTGAGCATTTTAGTGAATTTTCTTTCTCAAATAGTCCCTTTGAAAGAAAAATTTGACTTGGAAGTGCTCCTATTATAAATTTGGGTCAATATAATAAGATAAATCTCAAAAGAGAAGCTAATTTGATTATAAATATAAGATATTTATAGAATATTATAGAATAATTAATTTGTACTATAAAATAACACACAAAAAAACTAATATAAGATTCATTATGGGTTAATTACTCATATATTCAATGATAAATAACACAAACAAATTATTGAAAATATATTAGACTTAAGTGAATGTAAAGATGATATATTGTCATGACTAACCTATATAGCTAAACCATGATAGCTAACATATATATACAATTTGGTGAATGCATGCAGGAGCTTCCAATTCATCAAAGAGCTGATGCAGTGAGCAGCCTTGTCTATGAAGCGAACGCAAGAATGCGAGATCCAGTCTATGGTTGCGTAGGAGCCATCTCTTACCTTCAGAACCAAGTGTCTCAGCTCCAAATGCAGTTAGCTGTTGCCCAAGCTGAAATTCTCTGCATACAAATGCAACAAGACCAACCCTTAACTCATGAAAACCATCAACAACAAAATATGATATCTCCTCATATTGATAACTCTCTTCTTAATCCTATTCCCCAGCTAATGAACTTTGCTTCTACAAGTAATGTTGGTCAAGACCCACTCAAGAGAGAGTCGCTATGGACATAATTATTTAATTAGCATTGTAGTTAATTTTCTTTCTTGTTGTAAGGAAATGTTAGGTTGTGTTATTGTTTTCTTAGTTAGCTTTTGTTGGTTTCAATTGCCTTGTAATGAAATCTCAATTAGATGATTGATGATTTGAAAGCTATGAATTAATCTAGTTGAGAGGCAATATGTAGGAAGCGCGTTCACGTGGTAAGTTTGAGCTTGAGATTTTTAGCCACTTGCTAGTTGTAAGAATGCAACCCTGAAATCAAGTTAATTCTAAGCTAATCTTGAGGTGAACTTGGAAGGATTGAAAATGATGACTCCTACTGATATCGCCTTCTTTCATAATGTTGGAAAAGCGATGAATTTTTTATTTGCTCAGTACTTTTCTCTAATAAAAAATAGTGTGGTTTTTTTTTTTAGTTTAGATAATGCTAAGATGGACTAATTAACCAAGTATATAAGTTAAAAAGATTATATTAATGGCTAAAGGAATCCTAATTATGGAGAAGATGATAAAAATAAAAATAATACTAAGCTAAAATGAATTAATACTAAAAATTTATCACACAAAGTTAATTTCTTATAAACTCTATTTCATTATTCTTTACAAAAATACAAACATATAATTCTCTTTAGAAGCTTCTTCTTTTTTTCTTTCTTCTGTTAAAAACTTCACTTCTAACATAATAAATGTTAAGGTGATGGGAAATATTTATACACATAAAAAATTCACACACAACATATATTATTTACTAACCAAATAATCATACTTGATAGACTTGTTTAATGGTCCTCACCACATGCACTTGGTGAACATAATGCAGTTTTAAATTCCATATGTTTATTGTATGAGTTGGAACTAAGATTCCTAATCATTAAAAATATTATCCCTTTTAACATCTGCATGACTACATCTCCATTAGCTAGAGTTAAAAATATATCTGAATAAAGTCACATAATTATTTCAATGTTTTCTCAAAACTCTAAGATTTTCTAATTAATTTATATCAATAGTTTTAGTCATTACTATTTCTACCTACCTTTTAAAGCTTAAACTATATATAAGCACAACCATCCAACTTCCATTTTCAAATCTTTTAAGTCAAGTAAATTAGCCAATATACATCTACCTAACTCTCACCATCCTTTAAAAACTTACAAGAAAAATTCCTTTATTTGTTTAAGATCCATAAGAACAAATGGGATGGACTTCTCCGTGTGCTTCATGCAAACTACTAAGAAGACGTACTCAGGACTGTATCTTCTCTCTAATCTTTCCATCGAATGATCCTTAGAAGTTTGTCAGTGTACACAAAATTCTTAGGCTAGCAATGTTAGTAAGATCATGGTGGTATTTATCTTTATCTTCCTAATGTGATAATTAGCTTAATTATCCAAAATTTATCATAGTATTTTACTATCTTAAATATATAATAATAGCATAACAAATACAACATGTTATTTATTGATTTGATTGCTCCTCAAATAGACATATGACTATTCAAGTCTCTTAATAACAAGACAAAAAAGAGATAACAAAGTTAATCTCCCCTTGGTTCATGGGCCTATGCATATTAATTGGAGAAAAAAGATTTAAGGAATTGCTTATATAAATATATTTAAGGGATAACTCATCTTCATCTAATTTGTATTAAAATTTGTGATGTTTGAAATATAACTTTTTGTAAGTCATTTATAGATGATCATGAACAATAACTCTAAAAGCATGTCAAAACTTATATCCTATCAAAAAGAGAGAAACCCTAGCCGCCTCGTCTGAGCTTCTGGGGCGATTTTGTGGCGATTTCGTTGTTTCGTTGGTCGAGGCTCTTCGTTAAGGTTCTGATCTGTCTTCTTGCCTTCCTCGTTTAGCCTCTTCACTAGTAAACTCGTTCCTTTCTCTGGACCCTCTTGTCGGCGGTTTCTCTGCTTTTTTGCCCTGTTTTTTCTTGGTGTCCGGCTTTTCGTGGTTTGAGGTTTTTTTTTTGCTTTCGTTGGGTGGGGGGGCGATGACGTCTCCGACGTCGTCTACCCCAGTTGTTCCTCCGATCCTTACTGGTAAAACCAGATCTTTTAAGGATGTTGTATCTAGTGGCTCATCTTCTTCGGCTTCGAAAGTCCAATTTGTGCATGCTCCTTTTAAGGGTTGTCCTGATCTTTTATTCGATGATGCTGTTGTTCAGCAACTGGCTGCTCCCTTTTCTTTCACTCTCGTTGGTAAGTTTATGCTACGGAGGCCGAATTTGGATGTTATTCAGAATTTTTTTCATTGTTTGAAACTCTCAGGTTCCTTTAATGTTGGTTTGCTATGTCACGACCCGACCCGACGGGGACGGATCCCGCCCGAGCCGGATCGCGACAGAACCTTCTAATCCAGGATCTGGCTTTGGAATTTGGTTCTGAACTGAATCTTCCAAAATAATTAACTCAACAGACACACAAACACAGAACAACAGAGCTACTATAAGTCACCAAATGCAGCGGAACAAAACATCTATATTTTCTTTCTTTTCCTCAAAACAATCATCTACAAATACGGTACATGGCTAGCAGAATAAACACAGAAGAAAAGCCATGACCGTACAAAAATCAAAAGTAAAACAATACCTATACGGATCAGAACTCAGAACTCTACTCCTGGACTTCCTTCCCTTTCCCAGAACCTGAAAACCACCAGAAAATAAGAGTGAGCTCAATAGCTCAGCAAAGCAACAGACCTCCAATCAAAATTCTCAGAATCCAAAACCAAACTCATCAGACAGAAATCCAATCAGAAATCAGAACAGAATCAGATCTCGAATCAGAACAGAATCAAACCAGAACTTATACGGACATATATCAAATCAGAATCAGAGTCGTACAGATCACACAACAGAATCAGAGTCGTACAGATCCGATCACAGAACAGAATAAATCAACAGAGTCAGAATCGTACAGAAATCAGAAATTCAGATTATATCGGAACAGAATTGTACGGAAACAGAAGTCAGAAATCAGAAACAGAACAGATCAGAATCACAATTGCTTACAGAACAGATACAGAAATCAGAATCAGATCAAATCAGATATCAGATATTTAATTAATAGCTAAGCTAAACTAAACAGAATCACTACGGATTCTGACCCTTATGTCTCCCATGTGCTC